>NC_060180.1:65529884-65727384 GCF_021184085.1 Oncorhynchus gorbuscha
TTCCATTAATAAATTGGGTGAATTTTGGCCCATTCCTCCTGACAGAGCTGGTGTAACTGAGTCAGGTTTGTCGGCCTCCTTGCTCGCACACGCATTTTCAGTTCTGCCCACAAATGTTCTATGGGATTTTGAGATCATGGCTTTGTGATGGCCACTCCAATACCTTGACTTTGTTGTCCTTAAGCCATTTTGCCACAACTTTGGAAGTATGCTTGGGGTCATTGTCCATTTGCAAGAACCATTTGCGACCAAGCTTTAACTTCCTGACTGATGTCTTGAGATGTTGCTTCAATATATCCACATAATTTTCCACCCTCATGATGCCATCTATTTTGTGAAGTGCACCAGTCCCTCCTGCGGCAAAGCACCCCCACAACATGATGCTGCCACCCCCATGGTTCATGGTTGGGATGGTGTTTTTCAGCTTGCAAGCCTCCTCTTTTTCCTCCAAACATAATGATGGTCATTATTGCCAAAGAGTTCTATTTTTGTTTCATCAGACCAGAGGACATTTCTCCAAAAAGTACGATCTTTGTCCCCATGTGCAGTTGCAAACCGTTGTCTGGCTTTTTTTATGGCGGTTTTGGAGCAGTGGCTTCTTCCTTGCTGAGCCGATATAAGAATGGTTTAGTACTGTGGGTATAGTTACTTTTGTACCTGTTTCCTCCAGCATCTTCACAATGTCCTTTGCTTTGTTCTTGGATTGATGTGCACTTTTCGCACCAAGTACGTTCATCTCTAGGAGACAGAATGTGTCTCCTTCCTGAGCGGTATGACGGCTGCGTGGTCCCATGGTGTTTATACTTGTGTACTATTGTTTGTACAGATGAATGTGGTACCTTCAGGCATGTGGAAATTGCTCCCAAGGATGAAGCAGACTTGTGGAGGTCTACAAATTATTTTCTGAGGTCTTTGCTGATTTATTTAGATTTTCCCATGATCTCAAGCAAAGAGCCACTGAGTTTGAAGGTCGGCCTTGAAATACATCCACAGGCACACTTCAAATTGACTCAAATGATATCAATTAGTCTTATCGTCTCCTTCCACCTCAGCAGGAGCCGTTAAAACATGAGCAGTCCATTCAATACCTGCCATTTAACCAGCACCTCCTTGGGAAACTTTACCAGTTCAATGGCCCAACAGCGCTGTGGGAGAGTTCAGAGACAGAATGCAGCTGCTTAAAAAATAAATAAGGATCGCCCCTTTAAGTGCTGCGTTAAATCATTTACACGTTTAAGGTCTAAAGTTGCCCCCCCATCGTTAATGTACCGCCCCCTCATCCTCCTGCATGGGTGGGTGCTCTTTCTCTCTCGCTTGATCGCTCCGGCTACTATGAATAATTAAGACTCCATCGGTGGTTCTCTCTGTCAATTCAGTTCAATTGAAGGGCTTTATTGTCATGGGAAACACTTGCCAAAGCAAGTGAAATAGATAATAAACAAAAGTGAAATAACAATATAAAAAAATATATAGTAAACATTACACTCCCAAAAGAATAAGAATAAAAAGAAAAGAATAAAGACATTTCAAATATCATATTATGTGCAAATAGTTAAAGTACAAAAGGGAAAATAAATACATATGGGTTGTATTTAATAATAATAATAATAATAATAATATATGCCATTTAGCAGACGCTTTTATCCAAAGCGACTTACAGTCATGTGTGCATATATTTACAATGGTGTTTGTTCTTCACTGGTTGCCCTTTTCTTGTGGCAACAGGTCACACATCTTACTGCTGTGATGGCACACTGTGGTATTTCACCCAATAGATATGAGTTTATCAGAATAGGGTTTGTTTTCAAATTGTGTATCTGTGTAATCTGTGGGAAGTATGTCTGCTGCCAACACACTGACTCAACTCCAGCCACTTTAATAATGGGAATTGATGGGAAATGATGTAAAATATATCACTAGCCACTTTAAACAATGCTACCTAATATAATGTTTACATACCCTACATTATTCATCTCATATGTATACGTATATACTGTACTCTATATCATCTACTGCATCCTTATGTAATACATGTATCACTAGCCACTTTAACTATGCCACTTTGTTTACATACTCATCTCATATGTATATACTGCACTCAATACCATCTACTGTATCTTGCCTATGCCGCTCTGTACCATCCCTCACTCATATATCTTTATGTACATATTCTTTATCCCCTTACACTTGTGTCTATAAGGTAGTAGTTTTGGAATTGTTAGCTAGATTACTTGTTGGTTATTACTGCATTGTCGGAACTAGAAGCACAAGCATTTCGCTACACTCGCACTAACATCTGCTAACCATGTGTATGTGACAAATAAAATTTGATTTGATTTGCTTTTCTAATACATTTGGCAGGAGGGCTGGAAGTGCATGTCAGTTTCCAACCCCTTTAGTGGGCAGTGAGCACATAGCCTGTCTACTTTTGAGATCCAGGTCTGCCTACGGCGGCGTTTTTCAATAGCAAGGCTATGCTCACTGAGTCTGTACATAGTCAAAGCGTCCCTTAAATTTGGGTAAATCAAATCAAATCAAATCAAATTTATTTATATAGAGCAAGGCAGAACAGTTGAAACTGGAGCAGGAGCATTGGGTCAGTCACAGTGGTCAGTTATTCTGCCACTGTGTACTCTCTGTTAAGGACCAAATAGCATTCTAGTTTGCTCTGTAATTCTCATGTTGGTATCTCATGATATGGTTTTGGGTCTAATTGTGTTGCTGTCCTTTATTTGACTTTTGATTTAACCTGTATTTAAGTAGGCAACTCGGTTAACAACAAATTCTTATTTACAATGACGGCCTACCAAAAGGCAAAAGGCCTCCTGTGGGGACGGAGGCCTGGGATTAAAAATACAAAAATCTATCAAATATAGATATAGGACAAAACACACATCACTGTCACGCCTTGGTCATTGTATCTTGTGTTTTTGTTATATGTTTGGGTAGGCCAGGGTGTGACATGGGTTTATATGTTGTATTTCGTATTGGGGTTTGTATTAATTAGGAGTGTGTATTAGTAGGGGTGTGTCTAGTTAGGCTTGGCTGCCTGAGGCGATTCCTAATTGGAGTCAGCTGATTCTAGTTGTCTCGGATTGGGAACCGTATTTAGGTAGCTTGAGTGCGCGTTGTATTTCGTGGGTGATTGTACCTGTCTCTGTGTTAGTCACCAGATAGGCTGTATTTGTTCACTCGTTTGTTGTTTTTGTATTTTCAGTTATTTCATGTACCGCTTTATCTTCATTAAAAGTCATGAGTAACCTACACGCTGCATTTCGGTCTGACTCTCTTCAAACAGCAGATGAACTACATTACAGAATCACCCACCACCATTCACAGACCGAGCAGCGTGTGAACTGGCAGGAGCTAAAGGAGGACGATATGGACAGCAGAAGCAGGGATTATACGACGTGGGAAGAAATCGACAGGTGGGCGGCCGACCCAGAGCGAGTGCAGGAGCCCGCCTGGGATTCCCTACAGCAATGCGAAGAGGGCTATACACGTATGGAATCGAGAAGGAAAGCATTGCTATACAGAGCGAAAACCGAAGGTAAAGGGGGAAAGCGCAGAGAGAGAGTGGCTGAGTCAGAGAATAGACCTGAGCCTACTCTCCCTGTTAATCGTGAAGAGCAGTTGCAATGGGAGAGACTGCATCATTTGGAGATTTGGACATGGGAGGAGGAATTAGACGGTCAAGGACCCTGGGAGCAGCCGGGAGAATATCGCCGTCCCAAGGAGGAAATAGAGGAAGCTAAAGCGGAGAGGCGCATGTATGAGGAGGCAGCACAGCGACGCGGTTGGAAACCGGAAAGTCACCCCCAAAAAATATTGGGGGGGGGGGGCTAAAAGGAGAATAGTTATGCCAGGTAGGAAACCTGCGCATACTCCCTGTGCTCACCGTTGGGCTAGAGAGACCGGGCAGGCACCGTGTTATGCTATGGAGCGCACGGTGTTTCCAGTGCGGGTGCAGAGCCAGCTGCGACACATACCAGCCCTTCCTATTGGCCGGGCTAGAGTGGGCATCGAGCCAGGTAAGCTTGGGCAGGCTCGGTGCTCAAGAGCTCCAGTGCGCCTGCACGGTCCGGTCTATCCAGAGCCACCTCTACACACCAGTCCTCCGGTAGCAGCTCCCCGCACCAGGCTTCCTGTGCGTGTCCTCGCGCCAGTACCACCAGTTCCAGCACCACGCACCAGGCCTCCAGTGTGCCTCGCCTGTTCAGCACAGCCAGTGCTTTTCTCCTCTCCTGTACTGTTGGAGTCTCCCGCCTGTTCAGCGCAGCCAGAGCCTTTCTCCTCTCCTGCGCTGCTGGAGTCTCCTGTCTGCCCAGCGCCGCCAGTCGGCCCAGCGTCACCAGTCTGCCAGGATCCACCAGAAGTGCCAGTCTGCCAGGATCCACCAGAAGTGCCAGTCTGCCAGGATCCGCCAGAAGTGCCAGTCTGCCAAGATCTTCTAGATCAGCCAGACAACCTTAATCATCCAGGTCCACCAGCCAGCCAGAATTTACCGGAGCCTACTACCTGCCTGAGCTTCCTCTCAGTACTGAGCTCCCTCTCTGTACCGGGCTCCCTCTCTGTACCGGGCTCCCTCTCTGTACCGGGCTCCCTCTCAGTACCGAGCTTCCTCTCAGTACTGGGCTCCCTCTCAGTACCGGGCTTCCCCTCAGTACCGGGCTTCCCCTCAGTACCGGGCTGCTTCGGTCCCGGGCTGCCCCAGTCTGTCCCGGGCTGCCCCTCTGTCCCGGGCTGCCCCTCTGTCCCGGGCTGCCCCGCTGTCCCGAGATGCCCCTCTATCCTGAGTTGCCCCTCTGTCCCGAGCTGCCCCTCTGTCCCGAGCTGCCCCTCTGTCCCGAGCTGCCCCTCTGTCCCGAGCTGCCCCTCGGTCCCGAGCTGCCCCCGAGCGGGTCCCGAGCTGCCCCTCAGTTATGTGGGGATCAGGGTGAGGACTATTAGGCCATGGTCGGCGGAGAAGGTGGATTATCCTAGGACGCGAAGGGGAGGAACTAGGACATTTATGGAGTGGGGTCCACGTCCCGAGCCAGAACCGCCACCATGGACAGACGCCCACCCGGACCCTCCCTATGCTCTTGAGGTGCGTCCCGGAGTCCGCACCTTAGGGGGGGGGGTTCTGTCACGCCTTGGTCATTGTATCTTGTGTTTTTGTTATATGTTTGGGTAGGCCAGGGTGTGACATGGGTTTATATGTTGTATTTCGTATTGGGGTTTGTATTAATTAGGAGTGTGTATTAGTAGGGGTGTGTCTAGTTAGGCTTGGCTGCCTGAGGCGATTCCTAATTGGAGTCAGCTGATTCTAGTTGTCTCGGATTGGGAACCGTATTTAGGTAGCTTGAGTGCGCGTTGTATTTCGTGGGTGATTGTACCTGTCTCTGTGTTAGTCACCAGATAGGCTGTATTAGTTCACTCGTTTGTTGTTTTTGTATTTTCAGTTATTTCATGTACCGCTTTATCTTCATTAAAAGTCATGAGTAACCTACACGCTGCATTTCGGTCTGACTCTCTTCAAACAGCAGACGAACTACATTACAATCACGACAAGAGACAACACAACACTACATAAAGAGAGACCTAAGACAACAACATAGCATGGTAGCAACACAACATGGTAGCAGCACAAAACATGGTACAAACATTATTGGGCACAGACGACAGTACAAAGGGCAAGAAGGTAGAGACAACAATGCATCACACAAAGCAGCCATAACTGTCAGTAAGAATGTCCATGACTGAGTCTTTGAATGAAGAGATAAAACTGTCCAGTTTGAGTGTCTGTTGCAGCTCGTTCCATTCGCTAGCTGCAGCGAACTGAAAAGACGAGCGACCCAGGGATGTGTGTGCTTTGGGGACCTTTAACAGAATGTTACTGGCAGAACGGGTGTTGTATGTGGAGGATCAGGGCTGCAGTAGATATCTCAGATAGGGGGGAGTGAGGGTTTTATAAATAAGCATCAACCAGTGGGTCTTGCGACAGGTATACAGAGATGACCAGTTTACGGAGGAGTAATAGAGTGCAGTGATGTGTCCTATAAGGAGCATTGGTGGCAAATCTGATTGCCGAATGGTAAAGAACATCTAGCCGCTCGGGAGTACCCTTAACTGCCAATCTATAAATGATGTCTCCGTAATCTAGCATGGGTAGGTATCAGGGTTAGTTTGGCAGCTGTGGTGAATGAGGAGCGATTATTATAGAGGAAACCAAGTCCAGATTTAACTTTAGCCTGCAGCTTTGATATGTGCTGATAGAAGGACAGTGTACCATCTAGCCATACTCCCAAGTACTTGTATGAGGTGACTACCACAAGCTCCAAACCCTCAGAGGTAGTAATCACACCAGTGTGGAGGGGCATTCTTACCAAACCACATGACCTTTGTTTTGGAAGTGTTCAGAACAAGGTTAAGGGTAGACAAAGCTTGTTGGACACTAAGAAAGCTTTGCTGTAGAGCATTAATCACAAATCCATGGAGCGGCCAGCTAAGTATAAGACTGTATCATCTGCATATAAATGGATGAGAGAGCTTCCCACTGCCTGAGCTATGTCCTGGGGCTCTGTGTGGATCTGTTTGTGTTTGTGAACAGAACCCCAGGACCAGCTTGCTTAGGGGACTCTTCTCCAGGTTCATCTCTCTGTAGGTGATGGCTTTGTAGTGGAATGTTTGGGAATCGCTTCTTTTTAGGTGGTTGTAGAATTTAACGTCTCTTTTCTGGATTTGGATAATTAGCGGGTATCGGTCTAATTCTGCTCTGCATGCATTATTTGGTGTTTTACGTTGTACACAGAGGATATTTTTACAGAATTCTGCATCCCGAGTCTCAATTTGTTTGTCCCATTTTTGAATTCCTGGTTGGTGAGTAGACACCAGACCTCACAACCATAAAGGGCAATGGGTTCTATAACTGATGTCTTTTTAGCCAGATCTGTAACGGCGTTCGTCTGTTGAAGGAGAGTCGGACCAAAATGCAGCGTGGTGGTTACTCATGTTCTTTAATGAAGGATCGCGATACATGAAATAACTTATAAATAAACAAAAAACAACAAACGGAACGTCAAAACCTGATTGAGAACCGCCTCAGGCAACAAGCCTATGCTAGACACACCCCTAATCAACCATAATCCCAATGCCTACAAAAAACCCAATACGACAACACAATAAACCCATGTCACACCCTGGCCTGAACAAATAATTAAAGAAAACACAAAATACTAAGACCAAGGCGTGACAAGATCCTAATTGGTATGTCAAGTTTTATGTTCCTTTTGATGGCATAGAAGGCCCTTCTTTCCTTGTCTCTCAGCTTGTTCACAGCTTTATGGAAGTTATCTGTGGCTCTGATGTTCAAGCCGAGGTATGTATAGTTTTTTTGTGTGGTCTAGGGCAACGGTGTCTAGATGGAATTTGTATTTGTGGTTCTGGCAACTGGACCTTTTTTGGAACACCATTATTTTTGTCTTACTGAGATTTACTGTCAGGGCCCAGGTCTGACACTATCTGTGTGGAAGATCTAGATGCTGCTGGTTGTACACCTTCTTGGTTGGGGACAGACAGCAGTAGACATTTAACTTCAGATTCTAGTAGGGTGAGGCTGGGTGCTGCAGACTGTTCTAGTGCCCTCGCCAATTCGTTGATATACAGTTGAAGTCGGAAGTTCACATACACTTAGGTTGAAGTCATTAAAACTCGTTTTTCCACCACTCCACACATTTTTTTTTTGTGTTAAAAAAAAACACCCCTTTTTTCTCCCCAATTTCGTGGTATCCAATTGTTGTAGTAGCTACTCGGGAGAGATAAAGGTTGAAAGTCATGCGTCCTCCGATACACACAGCTTCTTAACACAGCGCGCATCCAACCCAGAAGCCAGCCGCACCAATGTGTCGGAGGGTACACCGTGCACCGGGCAACCTTGGTTAGCGCTCACTGCGCCCGGCCCGTCACAGGAGTCGCTGTTGCGCGATGAGACAAGGACATCCCCTACCGACCATGCCCTCCCTAACCAGGACGATGCTAGGCCAATTGTGGGGGTGCTTGTTGTTGGAGGGACTGGTGCATTTCACAAAATAGATGGCATCACGAGGGTGGAAAATTATGTGTGATATATTGAAGCAACATCTCAAGGCATCAGTCAGGAAGTTAAAGCTTGGTCGCAAATGGGTCTTCCAAATGGACAATGACCCCAAGCATACTTCCAAATGACCCCAAGGCCTGCAAACCTGACTCAGTTACACCAGCTCTGTCAGGAGGAATGGGCCAAAATTCACCCAACTTATTGTGGGAAGCTTGTGGAAGGCTACCCGAAACGTTTGACCCAAGTTAAACAATGTAAAGGCAATGCTACCAAATACTAATTGAGTGTATTTAAACTTCTGACCCACTGGGAATGTGATAAAATAAATAAAAGCTGAAATAAATAATTTTTTCTACTATTATACTGACATTTCACATTCTTAAAATAAAGTGGCGATCCTAACTGACCTAAGGCAGGGATTTGTTTTACTAGGATTAGGTCAGTAATTGTGAACCGAGTTTAAATATATTTAGCTATGGTGTATGTAAACTTCTGACTTCAACTGTACCATGGAGTCCCCTTGAAGCCTACCATTGACATTCCCAATGTGCGACAGAGCTGCAGGAGTTGTGACCCATTTTTGTTGGTTATGTTGTCATAGTTGTGCCTAAGGGGGCATATGGGGGAGTGTCTCGCTGTTCTGGGCGGGGTGTCTATTGATCTGTTGCTCCTGTGTGAGGTGTTGGGGCTGCAGTTGAGGGCAAATTCCTTTTGGGTTCAATTGAAGGTGGACACTGCTGCTTTGTATAGGTGTATCTGGTCGTAAAGGCTGTTCAAGTCTAGGGTGGAGTGGTAGGCCAGGTAAACATTTGAAGGGGGGGGTGCTCAGAGGGGGTGGGATCCCCTGGGCTTGGGGTTCTTAATGTGTCTGTCCTGCTGTGATGTCGGGGCTATGGTTAGGGTCTGGGGTGGACTGGTCTGCTGGCTTCTCAGCAGGGGTGGCCAGCTCTCTAATGGTCGTTCTCTGTCACACGCCATCCCGCTCACCCTCTCCTCCAGCACTCTGATCCTCTCCTCTAGTGCTCAGTTCTTCTCCTGCTCCTGCTCTTTCTACTATTGATGTTGTCTCACCACAGTCCATGGTGCTGGTTGAGGGGGTGTTGATGAGCTGGACTATTTTTTTTTGTTGCTGACTGGAGTGTGTTCACCCACTGTTCCGGCTCCACTGGTCTTACCTCCAGCTGGGTGAATTTATCCTTCATTTCAATGACGTAGTAGTACTCTGTGATGGGAGGTTGACTTTCCGCTTGGGGTTGCTCGACTGTGGGGTTGAATAATGACGAGGTCTGGTCTGGCACGCTCGGGGTGGGGGTATCTTTCTCAAGAGAGAGCTTATCCTCTCTTTGACGATGTGAAAGTCCAGCTGAAACATTCTGGGGTTGCCATTGTACCATTACTGTTCCAGACTTGTACAGGTTAACAGTGGCTGACATTGATTCAGAGTCCTCATTGTCTAACATCCTAAGTTTCCACCCATCAAAGCAAATCAAATCAAATCAAATCAAATTTATTTATATAGCCCTTCGTACATCAGCTGATATCTCAAAGTAATGTACAGAAACCCAGCCTAAAACCCCAAACAGCAAGCAATGCAGGTGTAGAAGCACGGTGGCTAGGAAAAACTCCCTAGAAAGGCCAAAACCTAGGAAGAAACCTAGAGAGGAACCAGGCTATGTGGGGTGGCCAGTCCTCTTCTGGCTGTGCCGGGTGGAGATTATAACAGAACATGGCCAAGATGTTCAAATGTTCATAAATGACCAGCATGGTCGAATAATAATAAGGCAGAACAGTTGAAACTGGAGCAGCAGCACAGTCAGGTGGACTGGGGACAGCAAGGAGTCATCATGTCAGGTCGTCCTGGGGCACGGTCCTTGGGCTCAGGTCCTCCGAGAGAGAGAAAGAAAGAGAGAATTAGAGAGAGCATATGTGGGGTGGCCAGTCCTCTTCTGGCTGTGCCGGGTGGAGATTATAACAGAACATGGCCAAGATGTTCAAATGTTCATAAATGACCAGCATGGTCGAATAATAATAAGGCAGAACAGTTGAAACTGGAGCAGCAGCACAGTCAGGTGGACTGGGGACAGCAAGGAGTCATCATGTCAGGTCGTCCTGGGGCACGGTCCTTGGGCTCAGGTCCTCCGAGAGAGAGAAAGAAAGAGAGAATTAGAGAGAGCATATGTGGGGTGGCCAGTCCTCTTCTGGCTGTGCCGGGTGGAGATTATAACAGAACATGTCCAAGATGTTCAAATGTTCATAAATGACCAGCATGGTCAAATAATAGTAACAGTAATAGTCACTAACACCCAACCTCTTAACAGAGGGGTAGTGTGTTAATATGGCACTGTGCCATGCCAGGGGATGGTCTGTGTGGAAGATTAAGTTGCTTATGTTTCCATTTTTATAATAGTCAGCAAAAATGGTCTCTTGATTTTCCAAAAGGAGCATATATTTTCGTACCTTATAATTTTTTACACCCAGAGAGTACTGTGTTGTAATGACCTCTGAACAGCGGGAGGGCCCTTCAAAGGCTTCTGCATTTGGGTAGGGTAGGCTGTGAAACTCTCCTGCCATTGTTTGGCTCAAGGGCTTTGACACCTCTCACTTCACACCTCGGTGCTAATTGAAGTTGACCCTACCGGTCAAAAGGGTTTTTCTTTATTTTTACTATTTTCTACATTGTAGAATAATAGTGAAGACATCAAAACTATGAAATAACACATTTGGAATAATTTAGTAACCCAAAAAATCTAAATATTTATTCTATTTGAGATTCTTCAAATAGCCAATCTTTGCCTTGATGACAGCTTTGCACACTCTTGGCATTCTCTCAACCAGTTTCATGAGGTAGTCACCTGGAATGCATTTCAATTAACAGGTGAGCCTTCTTAAATGGGAATTTGTGGAATTTCTTTCGTTCTTAATGCGTTTGAGCCAATCAGCTGTGTTGTGACAAGGTGTGTGTGTGTGTGTGTGTGGGGGGGGGGGGGGGGTACAGAAGATAACCCTATTTGGTAAAAGACCAAGTCCATATTATGTCAAAAACAGCTCAAATAAGCAAAGAGAAATGACAGTCCATCATTACTTTACTTTACTTTTGTCAGTCAATACTGAAAATGTCAATAACTTTGAAAGTTTATTCAAGTTCAGTCACAAAAGCCATCAAGCGCTATGATGAAACTGGCTCTCATGAGGACCGCCACAGGAAAGGAAGACCCAGAGTTACCTCTGCTGCAGAGGATAGTTTCATTAGAGTTACCAGCCTTGGGGCCTCCCGGGTGGCGCAATGGTCGAGGGCACTGCATCGCAGTGCTAGCTGTGCCATCAGAGACTCTGAGTTTGAGCCCAGGCTCTGTCGGAGCCGGCCGCGATGTGGAGGTCCATGGGACGACGCACCATTGGCCTATAGCATCGTCCGGGTTAGGGAGGGTTTGGCCGGGAGGGATATCCTTGTCTCATCGCGCACTAGCGACTCCTGTGGCAGGCCGGGCGCAGTGCACGTTATCCAGGTCAGCAGGTGCACAGTGTTTCCTCCGACACATTGGTGTGACTGGCTTCCAGGTTGGATGCGCGCTGTGTTAAGAAGCAGTGCGGCTTGGTTGGATTGTGTTTCAGAGAACGCATGGCTTTCGACCTTCGTCTCTCCCGAGCCTGTACGGGATGAGACAAGATAGTAACTACTAACAATTGGATACCACGAAATTGGGGAGAAAAGAGGGTAAAATTCAATAATAAAAGAAATAAATAAAAAGAGCCTCAGAAATTGCAGCCCAAATAATTGTTTCACGGTGTTCCAGTAACAGACACATCTCAGCATCAACTGTTCAGAGGAGACTATGTGAATCAGGCCTTCATGGTCGAACTGCTGCAAAGAAACCACTAATAAAGGACACCAATAAGAAGAAGAGACTTGCTTGGGCCAAGAAACACAAGCAATGGACATTAGACCGGTGGAAATCTGTCCATTGTTCTGGAGTCTCTTGCTCTCTCTCTCTCTTGCTCTCTCTCTTGCTCTCTCTCTCTCTGCTCTCTCTCTCTTCTCTCTCTCTCTCTCTCTCTCTCTCTCTCTCTCTTGCTCGCTCTCTCTCTCTCTCTTGCTCGCTCTCTCTCTCTTGCTTGCTCTCTCTCTCTCTCTTGCTCTCTCTCTCTTGCTCTCTCTCTCTCTTGTTCTCTCTCTCTTGCTGCTATGAATAATTAAGACTCCATCGGTGGTTCTCTCTCTCAATTCAATTCAGTTCAATTGAAGGGCTTTATTGTCATGGGAAACAAATGTCTACATTGCCAAAGCAAGTGAAATAGATAATAAACCAAAGTGAAATAAACAATAACAACATTAACAGTAATCATTACACTCACGAAAGTTCCAAAATAATAGACATTTCAAATGTCATATTATGTGCAAATAGTTAAAGTTCAAAAGAGAAAAAAATAAACATAAATATAGGTTGTATTTACAATGGTGTTTGTTCTTCACTCGTTTCTTGTGGCAACAGGTCACAAATCTGGTTGGTGTTCTCTCTCTCTTTCTGCAGTTGTGGTGGTTGCCGACGAGCGAGTGAGAAGCTGTAGGGTCTCTCCTCTCCCAGGCTTTGGTTGTAGAGACAGGTCTGCCTTGTTAAGGGAGCCCGTTAATATGTTAAATCACATACCCTGATACCAGGGGGGCCTCTGGTTTCACTTAACACTGTCACCTTATCCAGCCGCACTCATCAATACACAATGCAGGAGGAGCTGCTGCTGTGGTGTCATAGTAGGAGCCAGGGTCTGGGTCTTTGTCTGGGGCCTGACACTATGCTAATGCAGGCCTGCAGATGATGGGTGGCACGTATACTAAACGCAGGCTAGCGCAGTAAGGCCCAGCTTATCAGTTAATGCATTTCCCGCCTCTCTCAGCCAGCTCATTACCAGAAGCAGGTAATCTAATTAGCCAGCTGTCAGATCAAGGTAGTTAGTTTCAAGTTCCATTGATTTACTAGCTTCCCCCTTTAGCTTTGTGGGAATACCCTACTTAAAAAAAAAATACAATACAGTTTGACTGTAAGTATGATATTAAAAACAACTTCTCTATTCACTGAGAAACTCTTAACATTGGTTCTGGTCATGCCTTGTCTATGTTCTACTACGTGAACCTATCATATGAATATCAATGGTCTATTAAAGGTATAGTTTTGGTGCATTAAAGGGATAGTTCACCCCCAAATTAAAGTTTGGCAGAGGCTTTCATGCCTTCACTGTGGTCTATGGGCAAGCTGTGTCCATACTCTGTGCCATCTGTTGTGTAGATCCTACATTATGCTAATTAGAAGGTGCCAATCTTTCCCATTATTTGGAAATGAGGATGGTAAATTTCTCCCTGTGCATTTAGCGGAATCTACACAACAGATGGCGTGGAATATGGACTCAGTTGGACTTTTGAGGTACTGAAACGCCTGAGAAACTCTGTAACCATGTAATGATAATGCAATACAATGGATAGACATAGTGGAGATGAATACCTTTCCCTACGACAAAGCGTTGCACTCTTCTCTCATGGGGCAGAATGCTAACTTTATTTAAACGTGTATAACTCAAATTTTCCCACAAATTTCCCACTAACATCATTGCATGATTTATGGCTAAATCGGAGCTACGCACGATGTGCTGAAATTAGGATTCTGCCCATGAAGACCAAACCTAAGGAATGGGAACACCCCACACAAGGCTTTTGCTCCCTTTTCTACATTTCTATTACAGGTCTGGAGAGATGCTATTTGAGTACTTGCATGTCAAACGTATGCGCAGCATCTCTTTCCCGTCCTCTTTTAGACACACACAAACACACACACACTCCGAATCTTTGATGCACAGCTTCCTTCTCTCGTCTCACAGAAGTAAGCCCTGAAATCCCTCTTTAACGGGCGAGACTTTGCAATACAATCCTGCGCAGTTCATGATGAGAAGGCAATTGCTGTTAAATCCAATGGGAGGTTTCATGGAGATACAGATGAATACATCTCTCTTTCAGCCACATGACAGCCACCCACAATTATATCATGCAACACACGGTGAGGGAATACTTAACTGGCGGGGAATCTCTCTGTGGGCAGCACGTCACTGCTGAGTGTGCAACACCACCTGCCTTACTGCTTACTGCGGAGCCTCCCTCGGATGAGGCTTTATCCGCTTCCTATGTAATATTTATTAGCTGCTGGGATATTCCTGACAACAAATCAATTTGATAGGCTAACAATACTCTGGGGATGGTTTGTGTGTATCTGACTGTGTGTGTGCATGCTTGGGTCTGAGCATGTGGCAGTTTTGATTTAAATGTCTTTTTATTTGTATAAATTGCATGTAATAAATATCACTCATCTTTAGGATTTACACTCAATGGGCATAATGTTGCTGATACCTTGAGCAGAACACTGAATACCAGTAATGCTGTAAGTAACATACAGGCATACCATGAACCATCTGTGTGGTGCCATACCATGAACCATCTGTGTGGTGCCATATCATGAACCATCTGTGTGGTGCCATACCATGAACCATCTGTGTGGTGCCATACCATGAACCATCTGTGTGGTGCCATACCATGAACCATCTGTGTGGTGCCATACCATGAACCATCTGTGTGGTGCCATATCATGAACCATCGGTGTGGTGCCATACCATGAACTATCTGTGTGGTGCCATACCATGACCCATCTGTGTGGTGCCATATCATGAACCATCTGTGTGGTGCCATACCATGAACCATCTGTGTGGTGCCATACCATGAACCATCTGTGTGGTGCCATACCATGAACCATCTGTGTGGTGCCATATCATGAACCATCTGTGTGGTGCCATATCATGAACCATCTGTGTGGTGCCATACCATGAACCATCTGTGTGGTGCCATCCATGAACCATCTGTGGTGCCATACCATGAACCATCTGTGTGGTGCCATCCCATGACCCATCTGTGTGGTGCCATATCATGAACCATCTGTGTGGTGCCATATCATGAAACATCATGTCATTGCATGAACAGTATGGGAGCTTCTTTCCTAGAGACACAGTGATAGAGCACATGTCGTGACTGAGCAGGCATTTCATAACACCTCTTAGTGTGTGTATGTGAAAGTAGAGTGTGTGTGACAGAGAGAGAGTGTGTGAGAGAGAGAGTGTGTGAGAGAGAGAAATATAGAGAGGGATAATGAGAGAGAGACAGAGTGTGTGAGAGAGTATGAGAGAGTATTATAGAGTGAAGAGAGCGCGAGAGAGACACAGAGAGAGAGAGTAGGAGAGAGGGAGAAATATAGTATGAGAGAGAGAGAGAGAGCGAGAGAGACATAGAGAGAGGTGACAGAGATGCTGGCAAACAGCGTGGATCGACAGGGGACTCCTTTCTCACTCACATTCCCACAGTCTGTCATCCACACACAATGAGAACTCCCTCCCTCTCTCCATCTCCCTCTCCCCCTCTCGCATCCATCACTGTCCATGCAGAATGGATAGTGAAACAAATTTCTTTCACATACATTACGATTAAGAGAAGACTGGGGAACGTCTTTTATACCGGGTTTGATTTTTATGTGGTGTTTCATAGTCACCCGTCATCGCGCGGAGCATCACCCTTGTGCACTGTGATCCCTGACGAGAGGTTGTCATGGTGTGCCATCAATCAACCATCAGTCCGGCAACACCGCTGAACTCTCATGCCCTGCCCGATACGCCACGGTGGGCATGGGCTGGATTCCCCTCGCACCTCCCCTTTACCTCCACAGAGGTGATGCAGACGTAAACTGCCATCTGTCATGTGAATGGTGTTGTATAAGTGTTGTTTTCTCAGTCATGTGAATGGTGTTGTATAAGTGTTGTTTACTCAGCCATGTGAATGGTGTTGTATAAGTGTTGTTTACTCAGCCATGTGAATGGTGTTGTATAAGTGTTGTTTACTCAGCCATCTGAATGGTGTTGTATAAGTGTTGTTTACTCAGCCATGTGAATGGTGTTGTATAAGTGTTGTTTACTCAGATCAAAATTATCCCAATAACAGATTATTAAAAATAATCAAACCTCCCATCACTATTTGTGTACGGCTGGCTGGTCTTGTCTTCACTCACCTTGGGTCAGAGCCATTAAGAAAACATAGGGTCACCTCCTATGATATGGTATGGTGTAATCCCCTACTGTATTGATATGGTATGTGTAATCCCCTACTGTATTGATATGGTATGTGTAATCCCCTACTGTATTGATGTGGTATGTGTAATCCCCTACTGTATTGATATGGTATGTGTAATCCCCTACTGTATTGATATGGTATGTGTAATTCCCTACTGTATTGATATGGTATGTGTAATTCCCTACTGTATTGATATGGTATGTGTAATTCCCTACTGTATTGATATGGTATGTGTAAAGCCCTACTGTATTGATATGGTATGTGTAAACCCCTACTGTATTGATATGGTATGTGTAAACCCCTACTGTATTGGTATGTGTGAACCCCTACTGTATTGATATGGTATGTGTAAACCCCTACTGTATTGATATGGTATGTGTAAACCCCTACTGTATTGGTATGTGTGAACCCCTACTGTATTGATATGTGTAAACCCCTACTGTATTGATATGTGTAAACCCCTACTGTATTGATATGGTATGTGTAAACCCCTACTGTATTGATATGTGTAAACCCCTACTGTATTGGTATGTGTGAACCCCTACTGTATTGATATGTGTAAACCCCTACTGTATTGATATGTGTAAACCCCTACTGTATTGATATGTGTAAACCCCTACTGTATTGATATGGTATGTGTAAACCCCTACTGTATTGATATGTGTAAAGCCCTACTGTATTGATATGGTATGTGTAAACCCCTACTGTATTGATATGTGTAAACCCCTACTGTATTGATATGTGTAAAGCCCTACTGTATTGATATGTGTAAAGCCCTACTGTATTGATATGGTATGTGTAAACCCCTACTGTATTGATATGTGTAAAGCCCTACTGTATTGATATGGTATGTGTAAACCCCTACTGTATTGATATGTGTAAACCCCTACTGTATTGATATGGTATGTGTAAACCCCTACTGTATTGATATGTGTAATAGCCCTACTGTATTGATATGTGTAAAGCCCTACTGTATTGATATGGTATGTGTAAACCCCTACTGTATTGATATGTGTAAACCCCTACTGTATTGATATGGTATGTGTAAACCCCTACTGTATTGATATGATATGTGTAAGCCCCTACTGTATTGATATGTGTAAACCCCTACTGTATTGATATGTGTAAACCCCTACTGTATTGATATGGTATGTGTAAACCCCTACTGTATTGATATGTGTAAACCCCTACTGTATTGATATGTGTAAACCCCTACTGTATTGATATGGTATGTGTAAACCCCTACTGTATTGATATGTGTAAACCCCTACTGTATTGATATGTGTAATCCCCTACTGTATTGATATGTGTAAACCCCTACTGTATTGATATGTGTAAACCTCTACTGTATTGATATGTGTAATCCCCTTCAGTATTGAAAAGTGTAATCCCCTACTGTATTGATATGGTATGTGTAAACCCCTACTGTATTGATATGTGTAAACCCCTACTGTATTGATATGGTATGTGTAAACCCCTACTGTATTGATATGTGTAAACCCCTACTGTATTGATATGTGTAAACCCCTACTGTATTGATATGGTATGTGCAAACCCCTACTGTATTGACATGTGTAAACCCCTACTGTATTGATATGTGTAATCCCCTTCAGTATTGAAAAGTGTAATCCCCTACTGTATTGATATGGTATGTGTAAACCCCTACTGTATTGATATGTGTAAACCCCTACTGTATTGATATGGTATGTGTAAACCCCTACTGTATTGATATGTGTAAACCCCTAGTGTATTGATATGTGTAAACCCCTACTGTATTGATATGTGTAAACCCCTACTGTATTGATATGTGTAATCCCCTACTGTATTGATATGTGTAAACCCCTACTGTATTGATATGTGTAAACCCCTACTGTATTGATATGTGTCATCCCCTACTGTATTGATATGTGTAAACCCCTACTGTATTGATAAACCTCTACTGTATTGATATGTGTAAACCCCTACTGTATTGATATGTGTAATCCCCTACTGTATTGATATGTGTAAACCCCTACTGTATTGATATGTGTAAACCCCTACTGTATTGATATGTGTAAACCCCTACTGTATTGATATGTGTAAACCCCTACTGTATTGATATGTGTAAACCCCTACTGTATACAACAGGGGGCACAATGCCATTTGGTCCCATACAAAGGAGATGATACTAAATTGCATTATAGGATATTAAAGGTGAAATAAAAAGTGTTGAAAAAGGATGGTACAGTACAGGCTCTTTGCCTTATGGACATGTATTTTCAGCCACAAAGACAGAGGATATCGAAAGCTTATTTTACGAAACACTCTTGATGCTTGAATATTTTTTAAATATTTGACTAAGCAAGTCAGTTAAGAACAAATTGTTATTTACAACAATGGCCTACCCCAGAAGACGCTAGGCCAATTGTGCGCCACCCTATGGGACCCCCAATCATGGCTGGATGTGATAGGGACTAGGGACTGTAGTGACACCTCTTGCACTGAGATCCAGTGCTTTAGACCGCTGCACCACTCGGGAGCCCATGGAATCTTTCAGTCTAAATCTGAGTAGAAATAGGGTTAAATGGATACTTCTGGACTTTGGTAGTTTTGCGAGCCAATGCTAACTAGCGTTAGCACGATGACCTTAAAGATGCTCGTGAGACATCCGGGGAAATAGATAAAGGGCCTCGTTGTCAAAATCCAGAAGTATCCCTTTAAATAGACGCAAGAGGCAGTGGGGGCCTGTGCATGGTCGCTCAGGGTAGCACTCGATTCATCCTTTTTCTGCAAAAGTCAGGGGGATTATGATTTGAGAAAAACTCCCTTTGCCCTTCACACTCGCAGGGAAAGTCACCAACGTCTACAATTAGGCCAGATCAACCCCCCCCCCCCCCCCCACACAGATCCCATCCACTTAATATCCTGTGAAATCATATGACTCCTCAGAGAAAAGGAGAGAGAAAAAAAAACAGAAAATAAAATGAATCCTTCTAAAGAGAAACAGGGTTGTGAAGGGATAGAGGGTAAATAGAGGTGATGTGGGTTGAGACAGCTGGACAGGTACATTTCTGTTGGCCCTCTTGGATTTTCCAATCCCGTACAGTTAAGTGTGATGTGACCATTAGCATAATCTTGAATAATGTAATAATGTAATTTTTGTAATTTACTATTCCATTATATGTTATAGACTAATGTAACTGCTATAGTCAAACCTGTAGTGTGTTTTACAGTACTGTGTACTTGATTGATCACCCATAATGACTTCTCCAGCAAGAATGCAAAATGATGCCTCAGATGCTGTCAATCACTAGCCTGGCGTGACAAAGACCATAGGAGTTGACAAGACAACACAAATGGATTGTCCAGGCTAGTCAATCACCAATTTTTGGAACAAATGACTCCTTTTGTCACGATCTTGGAAATGAGCAGACCAAAGCGTAGCATGAGTATAGTTCCACATATTTATTTAAGTGAAACGAACAAAACAAAATAACAACACTTACAAATAATGTGAGGATGTTTTGCCCAAACACACTAACAAACAATCGATATCCCACAAAACACAGGTGGGGAAATAGCTACCTAAATATGATCCCCAATCAGAGGCAACGATAAACAGCTGCCTCTAATTGGGAACCACATTAGCACCAACATAGAAATATATATACTAGATCACCCCCTAGTCATGCCCTGACCTACTACACCATAGAGAACCAAGGGTTCTCTATGGTCAGGGCGTCACACATTTTCCACTAAAAAGTGCCTGCTTATTAGTTCAGAAAGCTCTGTTATCAGATTTCTGGACTGAAGCGCAGAGGAGCCCAGTCAGTTTCTTAGGCGAACAGGAGACTAAGAAGACTAAGAAGAAGAGTTAGCTAATCCTCCACTGTGATTACTCAGCCAACCCCGTCAGGAGGAGCACACAGCAGCCCTACAATCTCTGCTACCACAGGGAGAGGATAAAACCATCCAGGGGCCAGATAGGATCTGGGGTTTTTCATTAGGATGTAAGGCAGCATTATCGGCCACAACATCTGAATTTACCCCCCTCCTTTTCCACTTTCTATGCTCTCCTCCCTCGTTTCTGATACAATCTGTTTATTCCCCTCCCTCCTCAATATCAGGTTACCTCCTGTTTATTCCCCTCCCTCCTCAATATCAGGCTAACTCCTGTTTATTCCCCTCCCTCCTCAATATCAGGCTAACTCCTGTTTATTCCCCTCCCTCCTCAATATCAGGCTACCTCCTGTTTATTCCCCTCCCTCCTCAATATCAGGCTACCTCCTGTTTTTTCCCCTCCCTCCTCAATATCAGGCTACCTCCTGTTTATTCCCCTCCCTCCTCAATATCAGGCTACTTCCTGTTTTGTATCCCTTACCTCATTGGACCTGTTCTTTCCCTCCCTCCATTTTCTTCTGTCCAAAAGTGTTTCCCAACTGCAGGATTGGACCTTCATTTGGGGCTTGTGGGGAGAAAAACACAAGGTTTATTTTGAATTTTGAGTCTCAGCTCTGCTTGCAGACACAGTGATCCTGAAACTTGACTCAATAAACTAAGGTCTCCTATCGAGTGAGGTTGTTAAAAAATCACATTGTTTAATTTTCATTAAGGTGTCCCTTTCACATTCAAGATACATTATCATTACTGATCAATTGAAATATTTAGAAATGTGTAAACAATTAATTATAATAGTTTTGCACTGTGAATAGCCAAGTATGAATTATCTAGCTTCAAACAGAATCAATTCAAATCTAGGTACAACCATTCATGAGTTAGGCTATAATTTGGAAGGAAAAAGTAAATTCAGTATAGGCGAAAGTGTTTGAATTTTATAAGGAAGGGAAAATTGCTACTTCCATGCAATTTAAAGATGTTGTAGTCATCTCGTAGCCTACACAGGCATGCATATGTAATTCAATCATGATGTATTTCATCTAAGATGAGTCACACAAACAATAACAACGTGGTTGAATATAAGGTGTCGAAACCACAGTGCAATAAAGATATAAACTGTATGGTGTGATGACAAATTGTCCTTGTTTGATTTTCTTGCTTTCTCTCACTTTATGAACACCATGATTTTGGTTTCTTCATACCGCTGTTGGCTTGTCACGCACAATAAGTTCCCTAAAGCTGTCATTTGCTTGAGTTACTTCCTGGGAGTTTGGCACACTTCCCGGTTATGTGCCTGATTGAATAATGAAGTTGGGTACTTATCTCCCGCCTTTTATGATGTGCCGGGGAGTCCCCCAGGGCTCTGACCCTGCATATGACGGGGAAATCTGCGATGAGTCTGGCCTGAAAGCCTTGCAGCCAACACAGCAGCTGAGCTAAAAATAATCTTCTGGTGAGATCACCTCTCTATAAACCCTTCTCGTTGTCTCTCTCACACAGACAGAAGCACAGTTTTTATTTTATTTTTTGCAATTGGCAAAGCGAGAGTAAATCCTAGCTAGTGTAGTTTAGTTGGTGAGGATTTTGAATATGTGTTTGTGCACTGGTCTGGTGTAGTTTGGTTGGTGAGGATTTTGAATATGTATTTGTGCACTGGTCTGGTGTAGTTTGGTTGGTGAGGCTTTTGAATATGTGTTTGTGCACTGGTCTGGTGTAGTTTAGTTGGTGAGGATTTTGAATATGTGTTTGTGCACTGGTCTGGTGTAGTTTGGTTGGTGAGGATTTTGAATATGTGTTTGTGCACTGGTCTGGTGTAGTTTGGTTGGTGAGGATTTTGAATATGTGTTTGTGCACTGGTCTGGTGTAGTTTGGTTGGTGAGGATTTTGAATATGTATTTGTGCACTGGTCTGGTGTAGTTTGGTTGGTGAGGATTTTGAATATGTGTTTGTGCACTGGTCTGGTGTAGTTTGGTTGGTGAGGATTTTGAATATGTATTTGTGCACTGGTCTGGTGTAGTTTGGTTGGTGAGGATTTTGAATATGTATTTGTGCACTGGTCTGGTGTAGTTTGGTTGGTGAGGATTTTGAATATGTATTTGTGCACTGGTCTGGTGTAGTTTGTTTTTGTCTGTCTTTTATTCCCCATGACCATTTTTTTCAAGACAGACCTGAGATGTGTCTTGTTTACCAGTGCACACAACCTTGGGAAGGAATTGTGAGAAGTGATGCATTACCATGATGCCGGGTGGAATATTCAGATTTACAGTAGCCTAAATCAAATACAATTCATCTTGAGTAAGGACACACACACACACACACACACACACACACACACACACACACACACACACACACACACACACACACACACACACACACACACACACACACACACACACACACACACACACACACACACACACACACACACACACACACACAAACATTTAATACTGTTTATTCAGTTGAAATTCTATTTTAGGCAACCCTCACTGCTAGTTTAAGTTAAGGTTAAGGTTATATCAATCTTCCTTCTACAATTCATATGCCATTGACTTCCAATCTGGTATTTTACCTTCCTGTGAAAAAGAGGCATAGGCTATGCAAAGAAAACAAAACAATGTACAGCTATTATCAAAATACTGTCTAGGCTTAAATTGCATGCATTCCCGACATTTCAATGACGACCAGATTTCAGAATTGTATCAAATGAATACCGGCAACAATGTCAGCAGCCGAAAGAGGCTCCCTGTGGAGAAAATGACACTGCGCCCTTATCTGTTTTTCCATTCTGATCCAGTTGCCTGGTCACGATTCAAAGCCTCACGGTGGAGAGCTTAGCGTTCGTACAGCAGTTGGAGTCTGCCTGCATGGGAACCCCCGCGCCCCCTCCTCCACTGACAAGATCTAAAAATAGAACCAGGAATCCCCACATCAATTTAGTAGAGAAACGTCACAAGATCATGAAACCCTCGCCTCTCCCATAGGGCAAAAACTGGTTGAATCAACGTTGTATATCAGCATGGATTGGTAAAATCAAAATTATACCGACCATGTAAATCACACTGAACGACCCATATCATTCATTTCATGTCAGGATGGTGGAAATAAGCGTTTATAACGCACACACGCAAGCCCCACAATTAGGCAAATAAAAAAACATGTTTATGCTCAGGAAACCTGTCCTTATCAAAGCACACCTATCCCTGTGGACATAGACATAATTTCAATTTCTAGTTGAGATTTTTGGTCGAGTTATCAAATAATGTTGAATTCACCATAAAAATAAAGAATTCATTCATTGGATTTAGGTTCAAAGTTGGGTGAGATAAAACATCGAAAATGAGGATTAGCAAATCCAATCAATTTTCCAAGTTGATTCAACTTGAAATTAAGTGGAAACAACATTGATTCAACCATTTATTTGCGCAGTGTGATGCACGTGGCGCAACAATATGAGAGAAAAATTAACACCCATGGTCGGAATAATTAGACATGATAACGCTGCACTTCCAATGTTACAATGAAACACACTTGGCATCATTATTTAACAGGGTTCTTTCCCCAGAGCTCATTAGCACAGGCGACAAGAGACAGTGGGAGAGCCTATTCACCCAAAGTGTCTAGCTGGGTAAGAGTATTGATTTTCTTCCTGTCGTTTATAAGCTCCGTTGATGTGTCTTCCTCCAGGAAAAGCCTGCACAACCCACAGATGAATCAGGTAGGATTTTTCTCTCACATTCTTTTGAGAGAAATTATATTATTTTTACTAGAGTAACAGTAAAGTGATATGAAGAAAATGCATGATAAACTGATTCTGAATAGAATAGAACATGTGTGATAGAAGTTACAAAGTACATTTTTAGCCCTCAAGGCTTGGCATATGATTTTGCATTAAGGGCTAAATTTGTAGCACTTAAGGCAGGAAGGCTGTTGTTTACTTTCAATGGCCAAGCTGATTATATGGGTCCATGGTTCTAAGTGCTTGCTTGCTGTGGTCAGTTCCCTCCTTTGTGTGTTGCTGTTGCTGCTGTGGCTCAAAAGGGATGAGAGGCTCGGGGTAAGTCTTTGAACCTCACACGAATGATGAGTTTCTCTTCTACCTCATCTCCATATTCCGCACAGATAGTCTCTATCGCACACAGACCTCTCCACCAACACACACTTTGAAAGCAGTGTTGTGTACAGAGCTTGGTCCTGACCATCTCTGACATCACAAGCATTAGACCCCCTTCAGAGTGGCCTTCTCTTTCATTGTCCGTGTCCCATTTAACGTCTCCACTCTCCTGTCTTTGACTGTTCCACCAATCGGCTTCCTCTGGGACCACAATTGGCTCAGTGGAGGGAATCTGATGATTCAGCTCAGTGGGGGGAAATCAAATCAGAAGCAATGAGCATCAGGGAGCTTCTTCCTTTGTCGTTCACTGTACAGTTAGAGTACTGTACATTCTGGTTTATTGACAGGAATCCCACTGCATTGCTTTATAACTATAATCCACCCCTTCCTCCCTTCATCCATTCATTCAAAATGTCATACCTCATATCAGCACAGGGGACACACCCCACACCCCGTCCCTAACAAGAAGATATGATCACGATCAGGCAGCGTATTGGCAAGGATGCGATCCCTCGGCCATGGTGACTAATTGGTTATTGGTTCCTGATGCCGCATTCAAGACCACTGGAACTCGGAAAACTCAGACATATTTTACTTTGAAACTTATTGTAAAAAGATGAGTTTCCCACTTGGTATTAGAATCAACCAAAAGGAAGATCTAGGCAAAAACAAACGTTAATTTTAAGTTTCCGAGTTGTCTTGAACGCACCATTATCTTTGCACTGGCGTGTGACGTCATCCTAGTCACTTACATGAAGGACTAGGCTTCCTCTCTCACGACACTGTCACGTGTACCTGCCTCGCCCTGAATGATGGTGAGATGCTTAGTTATTTGAGTAGCCTTAGCAAATCTAATTGATGATCTAGCTGTCGGAGATCAATTATTTGCTGCCAGTGCTGCTGCCTGATGATATCTGCCTGGCCGACGATGCCTATGCCTGTCTCTCACTCGCTCTCTCTCTGTCTCTCTTACACTGTGTATAAGACAGTAGTTTTGGAATTGTTAGTTAGATTACTTGTTGGTTATTACTGCATTGTCGGAACTAGAAGCACAAGCATTTCGCTACACTCGCATTAACATCTGCTAACCATGTGTATGTGACAAATAACATTTGATTTGATTTGATTTACTCGAGTGAAGTCGTACAAATGGACCGAAGTCTATTTTAATTGGCAGAGAGCAATCCAAGATGGCCATCGCTCCTGTCCATAACATGATCATTAGTGCTACAGCCCCGTCGATGTGAATGGTGGCATTCTGTAGTCCACGATCATCTCCTTTGTTTTGCTGACGTTAAGGGAGATGTTGTTTTCCTGGCACCACACTGCCAGGTCTCTGACATCCTCCCTACAGGCTGTCTCATCGTAGTCAGTGATCAGGCCTACCACCAATGTGTTGTTGCCTACGCTCAACACCTGGGGGCGGCCCATCAGGAAGTCCAGGATCCAGTTGTAGAGGGAGGTGTTCAGTCCCAGGTTCTGAGCTTAGTGATGAGCTTGGAGGGTATAGTGTTGAATGGTGAGCTGCAGTCAGTTAACAGCATTGTCACGTAGGTGTTCCTCTTGTCCAGGTGGAAGAGGGCAGTGTGGAGTGCAATAGAGATGGCATCATCTGTGGATCTATTGGGGCGGTATGCGAATTGGAGTGGGTACAGGGTGCCTGGGATGATGGTGTTGATGTGAGCCATGACTAGCCTTTCAAAGCATTTCATGGCTACAAATGTGAGTGCTACGGGGCGATAGTCATTTAGACAGGTTACTTTGGTGTTTTTAGTCACAGGGACTATGGTGGTCTGCTTGAAACATGCAGGTATTACAAACTGTAATTTGTAAGTGGCTCCCATTTTGGCTGTAGTGTTTCCAAGTGTGTGAATGAGAGCACGTTCGTTCTTTGGTATTTTCCTCCGGTAAAGACAATAACGGTTCTCCGTCTTAAATTTGATTGTTTATTTACGTATTAGGGTACCTAAGGTTTGATTATAAACGTTGTCTGACTTGTTTGGAAAAGTTTATTAGTAACGTTTGGGATTCATTTTGTATGCATTTTGATGGAGGGAAGCCGGGTGTATTATTGACTTGGAGCGCGCCAGCTAAACTGAGTTTGTATGGATATAAAGAAGGACATTATCGAACAAAAGGACCATTTGTGATGTAACTGGGACCTGTTGGAGTGCCAAGAGAGGAAGATCATCAAAGGTAAGGCATTTATTATATCGCTATTTCTAACTTTCGTGTTGCACATGCCTGTTTGAAATATGTTTTTCATGGTTTTGTATGTGGGGCGCTGTCTTCAGATAATCGCATGGTGTGCTTTCGCCGTAAAGCTTTTTTGACACCGCGGCTGGATTAACAAGAAGTTAAGCTTTATTTTGACGTATTACACTTGTCATTTTATGAAAGTTAAATATTTATAATTCTGTAGTTTGAATTTTGCGCTCTGCAATTTCACCGGATGTTGGCCAGGTGGGACGCTACCATCCCACCTGCCCATAAGAAGTTAAAGATCTTACTCATATCGGCTAGAGAGTGTGATCACACAGTCGTTTGGAACAGCTGATGCTCTCATGCATGGTTCAGTGTTGCTTGCATAGAAGGCATTTAGTTCATATGGTAGGCTCACATCACTGGGCAGCTCAAGGCTGGGTTTCCCTTTGTAATCCATGATAGTTTGCAAGCCATGCCACATCTGATGAGCGCCTGTGTAGTTGGATTCGATTTTAGTCCTGTATTGACATTTTGGCTGTGATGGCTCAGTGCGGATGTTGCCTGTAATCCATGGCATCTAGTTGGGATATGTGCGTACGGTCACTGCGGGGACGACATTTTCAATGCTCTTATGAAATTAAGTTGGTGATGTGGTAAATTCCTCAATGTCATCGGATGAATCCCGGAACATGTTCCAGTCTGTGCTAGCCAAACAGTCCTGTAGCTTAGCATCTGCTTCATCAGACCACTTCCTTATTGAGCGCATCACTGGTACTTCCTGTTTGAGTTTTTGCTTGTAAGCAGGAATAAGGAGGATAGAGTTGTGGTCAGATTTGCCAAATAGAGGGTGAGGAAGAGCTTAGTATGCAATTCTGTATGTGGAGTAAAGGTGATCTAGAGGTTTGTCACCTCTACCTGCACAGGTGACATGCTGATAAAAATGAGGTAAAACTGATTTCAGTTTCCCTGCATTATAGTTCCCGGCCACTAGGAGCACTGCCTCTGGATGAGCATTTTCTTGTTTGCTTATGGCTCTATACAGCTTGTTGAGTGCAGTGTTAGTGCCAGCATTGGTTTGTGGTGGTAAATAGACAGCTATGTCGGCCTATGTCGGCCTATGTCGGCCTCTCTTGTCTTCCTTTTCCAAGTCTGGGGGATTAGGGCCTTTTCCGGGGTGAGCAGTATGTCCTGTGCTGCCAACTTGTTCATCCAAATCGAGGCTAGTGATTGCTGTTCTTAATGTATTTTCGGTCATAGGAAAGGATGGCAGAAACATTATGCACAAAAAAAGTTACAACAATGGGCTGTAGTGGAGTGGGTCGAGAACTTCAGGTTCCTCGGAGTCCACACCAATAAGGATATATCATGGTCCACACACACCAACACAGTCGTGAAGAGGGCACGACAATGCCTCTTCCCCCTCAGAAAGCTGAAAAGATTTGTCATGGGCCATCAGATCCTCAAAATGTTCTACAGCAGCACCATTGAGTGCATCTTGATTGGCTGCATCACCGCTTGGTATGGCAACTGCTTGGCATTCGGCCGCAAGGCTACAGAGGGTAGTGTGTATGGCCCAGAACATCACTGGGTCCAAGCTCCTTGATATCCAGGACCTCGATACGAGACTGTGAGAGGAAGGCCCTAAAAAGTGTCAAATACTCCAGCAACCCAAGTCATAGACTGTTCTCTCTGCAACTGCATGGCAAGCGGTACCGATGCACCAAGTCTGGAATCAACTGGACCATGAACAGCTTCTACCCCCAAGCCATAAGACTGCTAAATAGATAGTTAAATAGTGAACCAAATAGCTACCTGGACTACCTGCCTTTACCCTTTTTGCACTAACTTTTTGACTCATCACATATGCTGCTGTTACTGTTTATTATCTATGCTGTTTGCCTAGTCACGTTGCCTACCTCAATTACCTCGTACCCCTGCACATCGACTCGGTACTGGTACCCTGTGTATATAGCCAAGTCATCATTAATCATGTATTTATTATTACGTGTTTTACTTTTCTGTTATTTCTCTAGTTTCTTTCTCTCTGTGTTGTTGGGAAGAGTCCGTAAGTAAGCATTTCACTGTTAGTCTACACCTGTTGTTTATGAAGCATGTGACAAATAAAATTGTATTTGATGGCTTTATCTGGGATCCTTTGGATGTCCCTACCCTAAACCCTAACTCTCACCTCTACCCTAACCTTAACCTTAACCCTTACCTAACCCTAAACCTTACCCTTACCTTAACTATTTAAAATTTCAACTTCAATGGGGTAGGGATGTTCTAAGGATTCCGGACAGCAAGGACCAAAAGTCTTCGAAAGCCAAGTTAATAAACACATCACTGACCATTTCGAATCCCACTGTACCTTATCCGCTGTGCAATCCGGTTTCCGAGCTGGTCACGGGTGCATCTCAGCCACGCTCAAGGTATTAAACAATATCATAGCCGCCATCGATAAAAGACTGTACTGTGCAGCCGTCTTCATTGACCTGGCCAAGGCATTCGGCTCTGTCAATCACCGTATTCTTATCGACAGACTCAACAGCCTTGGTTTCTCAAATGACTGCCTCGCCTGGTTCACCAACTATTTCTCAGATAGAGTTCAGTGTGTCAAATCGGAGGGCCTGTTGTCTAGACCTCTGGCAGTCTCTATGGGGGTACCACAGGGTTCAATTCTCGTGCCGATTCTTTTCTCTGTATATATCAACAATGTCGCTGATCCACCTCTACGCAGATGACCCCATTCTGTATACATCTGGCCCTTCTTTTGACACTGTGTTAACAAACCTCCAAATGAGCTTCAGTGCCATACAACACTCCTTCCGTGGCCTCCAACTGCTCTTAAATGCTAGTAAAACAAAATGTATGCTTTTTAAACGATCGCTGCCCGCACCCGCCCGCCCGCCTAGCATCACTACTCTGGACGGTTCTGACTTAGAATATGTGGACAACTACAAATACCTAGGTCTGGCTAGACTGTAAACTCTCCTTCCAGACTCATATTAGACATCTCCTATCCAAAATAAAATCTAGAATCCGCTTCCTATTTCGCAACAAAGCCTCCTTTACTCATGCCGCCAAACATACCCTCGTAAAACTGACTGTCCTACCGATCCTCAACTTCGGCGATGTCATTAACAAAATAGCCTCCAACACTCTACTCAGCAAAGTGGATGCAGTCTATCACAGTGCCATCCGTTTTGTGCCCAAAGCTCCGTATACCACCCACCACTGCGACCTGTATGCTCTCGTCGGCTGGCCCTCGCTACATATTCGTCCGCAGACCCACTGGCTCCAGGTCATCTATAAGTCTTTGCTAGGTAAAGCTCTGCCTTATCTCAGCTCACTGGTCACGATAACAACACCCACCCGTACCACGCGCTCCAGCAGGTATATCTCACTGGTCATCCCCAAAGCCAACACCTCCTTTGGCCGCCTTTCCTTCCAGTTCTCTGGTGCCAATGACTGGAACGAATTGCAAAAATCGCTGAAGTTGGAGACTTATATCTGTCATGTTTTGTCATTGATTATCATGTCTTGTCCCTGTGCTTCCCTTCTATTCGTTTCCCTCTGCTGGTCTTATTAGGTTCTTTCCCTCTTTCTATCCCTCTCTCTCCCCCTCCCTCTCTCCCTCTCTCGCTCTCTCTCTCTATCGTTCCGTTCCTGCTCCCAGCTGTTCCTCATTCTCCTAACTACCTCATTTACTCTTTCACACCTGTCCCCTATTTTGCCCTCTGATTAGAGTCCCTATTTCTCCCTCTGTTTTCTGCTTCTGTCCTTGTCGGATCCTTGTTTGATGTTTGCTGTTCTGTGTCCTTGTTCCGCTCTGTCGTGTTTTTGCCTTCTTCAGATGCTGCGTGTGAGCAGGTGTCTATGTCAGCTACGGCCTGTGCCTTCCCGAAGCGACCTGCAGTCTGTGGTCGCGTCTCCAGTCGTTCCTCTCTACTGACGAGAGGATTTCAGTTTTCCTGTTTTGTATTTACCTAAGATAATATCCAGGATTATTGTTTTTGTTTAAGACTGGAATAAAGACTCTGTTTCTGTTAAGTCGCTTTTGGGTCCTCATTCAACAGCATAACAGAAGGATCCGACCAAGAATGGACCCAGCGACTACGGATTCTCGCAACACTGCCGTCGAGATCCAGGGAGCAATGCTCGGCAGACACGAGCAGGAATTGTCTGCTGCTCGTCATGCCGTTGAGACCCTGGCCGCTCAGGTCTCCGACCTCTCAGGACAGTTTCAGAGTCTTCGTCTCGTGCCACCAGCTACTTCCTGGTCTTCCGAGTCTCCGGAACCTAGGGTTAATAACCCACCATGTTACTCTGGGCAGCCCACTGAGTGCCGCTCCTTTCTCACACATAATCCTTCTATTAATTGGTCTAGTAATTCTATCCTATCCTGGAACGTTTCTTGTCATGTGAAGTGTTTAATGTCTGCTATCCCTCCTGTTTCTTCTGTCCCCTCTTCTCAGGAGGAACCTGGTGATTTGACAGGAGTGCCGGAGGAATATCATGATCTGCGCACGGTCTTCAGTCGGTCCAGAGCCAACTCCCTTCCTCCTCACTGGTCGTATGATTGTTGTATTGATCTCCTTCCGGGGACCACTCCCCCTCGGGGTAGACTATACTCTCTGTAGGCTCCCGAACGTAAGGCTCTCGAGGATTATCTGTCTGTTTCTCTCGACACCGGTACCGTGGTGCCTTCTTCCTCTCCCGCCGGAGCGGGGTTTTTTTTTGTTAAGAAGAAGGACGGTACTCTGCGCCCCTGCGTGGATTATCGAGGGCTGAATGACATAACGGTTAAGAATCGTTATCCGCTTCCCCTTATGTCATCAGCCTTCGAAGATTCTGCAGGGAGCCAGGTTCTTTACTAAGTTGGACCTTCGTAACGCTTACCATCTCGTGCGCATCAGAGAGGGGGACGAGTGGAAAACGGCGTTTAACACTCCGTTAGGGCATTTTGAATACCGGGTTCTGCCGTTCGGTCTCGCTAATGCTCCAGCTGTCTTTCAGGCATTAGTTAATGATGTACTGAGAGACATGCTGAACATCTTTGTTTTCGTTTACCTTGACGATATCCTGATTTTTTCACCGTCACTCGAGATTCATGTTCAGCACGTTCGACGTGTACTCCAGCGCCTTTTAGAGAATTGTCTCTACGTGAAGGCTGAGAAGTGCGCCTTTCATGTCTCCTCTGTCACATTTCTCGGTTCTGTTATTTCCGCTGAAGGCATTCAGATGGATCCCGCTAAGGTCCAGGCTGTCAGCGATTGGCCCGTTCCTAAGTCACGTGTCGAGTTGCAGCGCTTTCTCGGTTTCGCTAATTTCTATCGGCGTTTCATTCGTAATTTCGGTCAAGTGGCTGCCCCTCTCACAGCTCTTACTTCTGTCAAGACGTGCTTTAAGTGGTCCAGTTCCGCCCAGGGAGCTTTTGATCTCCTCAAGAAGCGTTTTACATCCGCTCCTATCCTTGTTACTCCTGACGTCACTAAATAATTCATTGTCGAGGTTGACGCTTCAGAGGTGGGCGTGGGAGCTATTCTGTCCCAGCGCTTCCATTCTGACGATAAGGTCCATCCTTGCGCTTATTTTTCTCATCGCCTGTCGCCATCGGAACGCAACTATGATGTGGGTAACCGCGAACTGCTCGCCATCCGCTTAGCCCTAGGCGAATGGCGACAGTGGTTGGAGGGGGCGACCGTTCCTTTTGTCGTTTGGACTGACCATAAGAACCTTGAGTACATCCGTTCTGCCAAACGACTTAATGCACGTCAAGCTCGTTGGGCGTTGTTTTTCGCTCATTTCGAGTTCGTGATTTCTTATCGCCCGGGAAATAAGAACACCAAGCCTGATGCCTTATCCCGTCTCTTTAGTTCTTCTGTGGCTTCTACCGACCCGAGGGGATTCTCCCTGAAGGGCGTGTTGTCGGGTTGACTGTCTGGGGAATTGAGAGACAGGTAAAGCAAGCACTCACTCACACTGCGTCGCGCGCGCTTGTCCTAGTAACCTTCTTTTCGTTCCTGTCTCTACTCGTCTGGCTGTTCTTCAGTGGGCTCACTCTGCCAAGTTAGCTGGCCACCCCGGCGTTCGGGGTACGCTTGCTTCTATTCGCCAGCGGTTTTGGTGGCCTACTCAGGAGCGTGACACGCGCCGTTTCGTGGCTGCTTGTTCGGACTGCGCGCAGACTAAGTCAGGTAACTCTCCTCCCTGCCGGTCGTCTCAGACCGCTTCCCATTCCTTCTCGACCATGGTCTCACATCGCCTTAGACTTTATTACCGGTCTGCCTTCGTCTGCGGGGAAGACTGTGATTCTTACGGTTGTCGATAGGTTCTCTAAGGCGGCACATTTCATTCCCCTCGCTAAGCTTCCTTCCGCTAAGGAGACGGCACAAATCATCATTGAGAATGTGTTCAGAATTCATGGCCTCCCGTTAGACGCCGTTTCAGACAGAGGCCCGCAATTCACGTCACAGTTTTGGAGGGAGTTCTGTCGTTTGATTGGTGCTTCCGTCAGTCTCTCTTCCGGTTTTCATCCCCAGTCTAACGGTCAAGCAGAAAGGGCCAATCAGACGATTGGTCGCATATTACGCAGCCTTTCTTTTCGAAACCCTGCGTCTTGGGCAGAACAGCTCCCCTGGGCAGAATACGCTCACAACTCGCTTCCTTCGTCTGCTACCGGGCTATCTCCGTTTCAGAGTAGTCTGGGGTACCAGCCTCCTCTGTTCTCGTCCCAGCTCGCCGAGTCCAGCGTTCCCTCCGCTCAGGCTTTTGTCCAACGTTGTGAGCGCACCTGGAGGAGGGTCAGGTCTGCACTTTGCCGTTACAGGGCGCAGACTGTGAGAGCCGCCAATAAACGTAGGATTAAGAGTCCTAGGTATTGTCGCGGTCAGAGAGTGTGGCTTTCCACTCGTAACCTTCCCCTTACGACAGCTTCTCGCAAGTTGAATCCGCGGTTCATTGGTCCGTTCCGTGTCTCTCAGGTCGTCAATCCTGTCGCTGTGCGACTGCTTCTTCCGCGACATCTTCGTCGCGTCCACCCTGTCTTCCATGTCTCCTGTGTCAAGCCTTTTCTTCGCGCCCCGTTCGTCTCCCCCCCCGTCCTTGTCGAGGGCGCACCTATTTACAAGGTACGGAAGATCATGGACATGCGTTCTCGGGGACGTGGTCACCAGGACTTAGTGGATTGGGAGGGTTACGGTCCGGAGGAGAGGAGTTGGGTTCCATCTCGGGACGTGCTGGACCGTTCGTTGATTGATGATTTCCTCCGTTGCCGCCAGGGTTCCTCCTCGAGTGCGCCAGGAGGCGCTCGGTGAGTGGGGGGGTACTGTCATGTTTTGTCATTGATTATCATGTCTTGTCCCTGTGCTTCCCTTCTATTTGTTTCCCTCTGCTGGTCTTATTAGGTTCTTTCCCTCTTTCTATCCCTCTCTCTCCCCTCCCTCTCTCCCCTCTCTCGCTCTCTCTCTCTATCGTTCCGTTCCTGCTCCCAGCTGTTCCTCATTCTCCTAACTACCTCATTTACTCTTTCACACCTGTCCCCTATTTTGCCCTCTGATTAGAGTCCCTATTTCTCCCTCTGTTTTCCGCTTCTGTCCTTGTCGGATCCTTGTTTGATGTTTGCTGTTCTGTGTCCTTGTTCCGCCCTGTCGTGTTTTTGCCTTCTTCAGATGCTGCGTGTGAGCAGGTGTCTATGTCAGCTACGGCCTGTGCCTTCCCGAAGCGACCTGCAGTCTGTGGTCGCGTCTCCAGTCGTTCCTCTCTACTGACGAGAGGATTTCAGTTTTCCTGTTTTGTATTTACCTAAGATAATATCCAGGATTATCGTTTTTGTTTAAGACTGGAATAAAGACTCTGTTTCTGTTAAGTCGCTTTTGGGTCCTCATTCAACAGCATAACAATATCTCCTTCACTAACTTTAAACATCAGCTATCTGAGCAGCTAACCGATCGCTGCAGCTGTACACAACCCATCTGCCAATAGCTCATCCAATCTACCTACCTCATCCCCATATTGTTTTTATTTACTTTTTTTGCTCTTTTCCACACCAGTATTTATACTTGCACATCATCATCTGCACATCTATCACTCCAGTGTTCATTTGCTAAATTGTAATTACTTCACTACTATGGCCTATTTATTGACTTACCTCCTCACACACTGTATATGGCCTATTTATTGCCTTACCTCCTCACACACTGTATATGGACTTTTTTTCTACTGTGTTATTGACTGTACATTTTGTTTATTCTATGTGTAACTCTGTGTTGTTGTTTGTGTCGAACTGCTGTGCGTTATCTTGGCCAGGTCGCAGTTGTAAATGAGAACTTGTTCTCAACTAACCTACCTGGTTAAATAAAGGTGAAATAAAGAAGAAAACAACATGATAGCAAAACCTTGAAAGAAAACTCCCTTCCATATAACGTGATGAGCAGTGATATCTTTGAAACCTGGCGTATCTTTAAAACCTCTAAAAGTCTAAGTTGTTATTTGATATGGAATTGTAGGACCCTGTTAGGTTTAGAGAAACACATTGAAATAAATGGGAAAAAGACAGTCAAAAATACATCATAAGGAATAAGGTTTCAGGACTTTAACCCCTTATTTTGTTGGCATAAAATGACCTCCCATACTTCCATTAATTTGTATTGGTTACCTTCAGGTGAGTTCCATGACTCGTAGAAAAACAACGGAAAACACCATCATGTTCATGAGAGTTTCCCCTTTCCACAGTGGGGTGATATTAGTTTGTAGCCCAAATGGTTCGGATACTACAGACAGATGCTGACACATCAGCGTTACCGACTTCAGAGGAGTCCCGTGGGGTTTGTGGGGGTCATAGAGCAAAACGGAGAACCATTCAGGTGCTACAGACATTTTCGTGAGAGACCGATTTTCGGGGTGTCTCATGGTTTGACAAACACTGCTGTAGCTCAACCACCTTCCACCGCAGATGCAGAAGGCTGACATAGGAGGATGTGGTGGATTGAGACACAGCCCAAAAATCCTCTACCTTAAACTGATTTGGATGGGAACGCACAGGTGCATCACGGGTGCATCATGTTACGCACGGGTGCCTCAATAGACTCTTAAGGATGATTTAAATGTAAAAAGCACAGCCTCCCAGCACAGCCCCTAATCTCTCTCTTCTTTACTGTTTCCACAACAGCTCTCGACTCCACCGTCTCACACAGTGAGTATGAAGAGAATACAAGGGAGAGGGCAACTCTCATTACACATGGATAGATTTACACAGAGTCTGTTGGACTCAGAGAACAGACAGGCACTGTTTAACAGAATCATGTCATGATGCTACGCTGTTAGATAATAAGGTTCCAAAAGGGTTCTGCGGATGTCTCCATAAGAGAACCCTTTTTGGTTCCAGGTAGAACCGTTTTTGGTTGCATATAGAACTCTTGGGTTCCATGTAGAACTCTCTGTGGAAAGGGTTCTACATGGAACTCAAAATGGTTCTACCTGGAACCCAAATGAGTTATTCAAAATGTTCTCCTATGGGGACAGCAAAATAACCACTTTTGGTTCTACATAGAAAAAAAGGTGCTAAGATTGTACACATGCATAGGTATTGAGTCTGACGAGACATGGTGGGTTGTGATTGGGGAGGGCGGCATACCTTTCACCTTCTTAAACCCAGGTGATTCCTCCTCAACTGATATTGATTGTGAGATCCAGGCAGTGGATTTACATAATAAGTCAGAAGTGTTTAGCTTTACCACAGGATTTTTTATTACACCCTTGTTTATGTGTAATTACATGTAGTAGAGATTCTACTACTCTCCTCTCATGATTCTACTACTCTCTTCTCCTGATTCTACTACTCTCCTCTCCTGATTCTACTACTCTCTACTACTCTCTTCTCCTGATTCTACTACTCTCGACGACTCTCTTCTCCTGATTCTACTACTCGCCTCTCCTGATTCTACTACTCTCGATTCTACTCTCTACTCCTGATTCTACTACTCGTCTCTCCTGATTCTACTACTCTCGACTCTCTACTCCTGACTCTCTACTCCTGATTCTACTACAAATCGCCTCTCCTGATTCTACTACTCTCCTCTCATGATTCTACTACTCTCTTCTCCTGATTCTACTACTCTCCTGACGACTCTCTTTCTCCTGATTCTACTACTCTCGATGACTCTCTACTCCTGATTCTACTACTCGCCTCTCCTGATTCTACTACTCTCCTGACTACTCTCTCTCTCCTGATTCTACTACTACTCTCTACTGCTTTCCTTTCGACTCTCTACTCCTGATTCTGGGTGGCAGCGTAGCCTAGTGGTTAGAGCGTTGGACTAGTAACCGGAAGGTTGTGAGTTCAAACCCCCGAGCTGACAAGGTACAAATCTGTCGTTCTGCCCCTGAACAGGCAGTTAACCCACTGTTCCCAGGCCGTCATTGAAAATAAAAATATGTTCTTAACTGATTTGCCTGGTTAAATAAAGGTAAAATTAAAAATTAAAAAAATTAAATTCTACTACTCTCCTCTCATGATTCTACTACTCTCTTCTCCTGATTCTACTACTCTCCTCTCCTGATTCTACTACTCTCCTCTCCTGATTCTACTACTCTCGACAACTCTCTACTCCTGATTCTACTATTCTCCTCTCCTGATTCTACTACTCTCCTCTCCTGATTCTACTACTCTCTACTAATTCTACTACTCTCCTCTCCTGATTCTACTACTCTCCTCTCCTGATTCTACTACTCTCTACTAATTCTACTACTCTCTCTCTCCTGATTCTACTACTCTCGACTCCTGACTCTTTTCTCCTGATTCTACTACTCTCCTCTCCTGATTCTACTACTCTCCTGTAGTAGAGATTCTACTACTCTCCTCTCCTGATTCTACTATTCTCCTCTCCTGATTCTACTGCTTTCCTCTCCTGATTCTACTGCTCTCCTCTCATGATTCTACTGCTCTCCTCTCCTGAATCTACTGCTCTCCTCTCCTGATTCTACTGCTCTCCTCTCCTGATTCTACTGCTCTCCTCTCCTGATTCTACTACTCTCCTGTAGTAGAGATTCTACTATTCTCCTCTCCTGATTCTACTATTCTCCTCTCCTGATTCTACTGCTCTTCTCTCCTGATTCTACTGCTCTCCTCTCCTGATTCTACTACTCTCCTCTCCTGATTCTACTGCTCTCCTCTCCTGATTCTACTATTCTCCTCTCCTGATTCTACTGCTCTCCTCTCCTTATTCTACTGCTCTCCTCTCCTGATTCTACTGCTCTCCTCTCCTGATTCTACTGCTCTCCTCTCCTGATTCTACTACTCTCCTCTCCTGATTCTACTGCTCTCCTCTCCTGATTCTACTATTCTCCTCTCCTGATTCTACTGCTCTCCTCTCCTGATTCTACTACTCTCCTGTAGTAGAGATTCTACTACTCTCCTCTCCTGATTCTACTATTCTCCTCTCCTGATTCTACTGCTTTCCTCTCCTGATTCTACTGCTCTCCTCTCATGATTCTACTGCTCTCCTCTCATGATTCTACTGCTCTCCTCTCCTGAATCTACTGCTCTCCTCTCCTGATTCTACTATTCTCCTCTCCTGATTCTACTGCTCTCCTCTCCTGATTCTACTACTCTCCTGTAGTAGAGATTCTACTACTCTCCTCTCCTGATTCTACTATTCTCCTCTCCTGATTCTACTGCTTTCCTCTCCTGATTCTACTGCTCTCCTCTCATGATTCTACTGCTCTCCTCTCATGATTCTACTGCTCTCCTCTCTGATTCTACTCCTGAATCTACTGCTCTCCTCTCCTGATTCTACTGCTCTCCTCTCCTGATTCTACTGCTCTCCTCTCCTGATTATACTACTCTCCTGTAGTAGAGATTCTACTATTCTCCTCTCCTGATTCTACTATTCTCCTCTCCTGATTATACTGCTCTCCTCTCCTGATTCTACTGCTCTCCTCTCCTGATTATACTACTCTCCTCTCCTGATTCTACTGCTCTCCTCTCCTGATTCTACTGCTCTCCTCTCCTGATTCTACTGCTCTCCTCTCTTGATTCTACTGCTCTCCTCCTCTGATTCTACTACTCTCCTCTCCTGATTCTACTGCTCTCCTCTCCTGATTCTACTATTCTCCTCTCCTGATTCTACTGCTCTCCTCTCCTGATTCTACTACTCTCCTCTCCTGATTCTACTGCTCTCCTCTCCTGATTCTACTATTCTCCTCTCCTGATTCTACTGCTCTCCTCTCCTTATTCTACTGCTCTCCTCTCTTGATTCTACTGCTCTCCTCTCCTGATTCTACTGCTCTCCTCTCCTGATTCTACTGCTCTCCTCTCCTGATTCTACTGCTCTCCTGGTGCTCGTTGTTCTTTTAATAGTGCGATCTTACACAGGCAGGAGACCAAGTCTTAAGAGCACTCTGATCTCAAATGCAATCTTTATTACAGAATGCAATAGCATACCTACAGTACAGGTTATACATATATTTGATGTGAATTGATAGATCAATACAACATGACTATTTCCTCTGTATCCTTGTAGTTTTATCCTATACCTTACATCAGGTGGGGCTTCATTTTGTTGTCTTTGGCCACATCACAAGATATTTTCTATCTCGCTGCTGTTCAAAATAATAGTTTATTTTTTGTTATTGTATCTTACCTCCTTTTTCTCCCCAATTTCTAAATCTTTTCTCTAACCTGCACCTGCTCTTATTACGTCTTCACTCTCTCACGGAGAAATCTTTGTCACTGCATTGCTCTGGCTTCCTCTTTCTTCTTCTTTCACTGTAATTGCAGTCTTCTTATCTGCTTCCTGTGTTACATGTAACCCCTTCACTTCCCCTCATGCATGTTCTCTACACTACCATTTATGTGTTATTGGGCTTTCGCAGTATTTCTTACGGGATGTCACACAATATACTTTCTAACGCAAATGGCCAAGCTAAAAGGGATGGGTATCGGTATGTGGGCTCAATACAAGAGGAATTAAATAGGCATGGCAATCTTTTGTTTTTGCTAGAGAGAGAGAGGGTGGGAGGAGTGGAGTGTGTGAGTGAGTGAGTGAGTGAGTGAGTGTGTGTGTGTGCGTGTTTGGGTATGCACACGCTTCTGCTTGTGTGTGTGTGTGTGTGTGTGCTCATGTTCGTGGACTTTTGAGTTTGTGTAAGAGTTGTAAAGTTTGATTTCATTATTTATGTGGCAGCAGTGACATTGCTTCCCAAACCGGCAAATGAAACTCCATCTTGCCAAGGAATCCACACAGGTCACAATGACCAATTACTTAATGAGAATGGTCAGGTTTCTAATGTTCTGAATTCCTGCAGTCTTTCACAGGAGCTATAAAACAGTGTACGCAAGCCTTCCCTCAACTATTGAAGGAAAGATTCCACATCTGCAGTCTGAGCCCCATCAAAACTCAAAATGGTTGACACAGCTTTGGAAAGTATTGCTTATTATTAAGAAGTACTCCTAATGTATGATGAAAAAAGTTGGCTCCTTCTCTCTTGCCCATCCACTCAGCCTCTACATAAACTGTCAAAATGTCATTTTGAGTATTATGAAAAGTTAGGCCTATAGGCTATGGTCAGTTTTATTTTGAAATGTGTTTTTCCCCTTCAAAATAGATAGTGAACAACAACCCCATCCCTTTCTGTCGTATCACTGGTCATTCACAGACCATTTGGGGTTTCAGCCTCCCCCTTTCCACTCTCCTTGAGTGCTGTCCTTCAGCTAGTTGACACGGTCTATTTTTGTCGCTTGCTCATAGCTAACTCTCAGAACCCTGGACAGCGCTCCCCCTGTCTCTGCCCCGCCTCGCCCTCGCCCTCCTTCGGATCTGTCAGCAGGTTGTCTCATAATGGTATACACAACACATCCTACCATGCTACCAGACAACAAAATGCTTTTATATAATTATGCTTTGTGTGTAATGCAATACGAAGGTGTTTTATAAAGCCGTTGTGACCACCTCTGGTTACACATTTTGTTGTGTTCGACTATGCAGGCTGTGCGTGCTAGATCATGACGAATTTTTCTGCCTGGTAATCCAAAACCATGTCTAAGTCTTGATTAAATATTGAACACTGAACTGCAATTCTCAAGTATTATAACAGATGAGGATTTTTGACCATAATTTAAAACAATTTCTCGAATGGACTATGTGGACCATGTGTAAACAAAGATGATGGCGCGTAAAGTCGGGTTATGTGACATGGGTTTTATTAGAGAATATTATTAGGCCTTTCATGTCATGCTTATATTGAATGTTTGAATGTGGGGATTTATAGAAAACTCGTATTATAGACCTATAAACTACCGTAGTGATACAACCGAGTAAGTAGTAATGGTACGATATTTAAGGGGCACATTTGGCAGAGACTATAAAAGAAGATTCAATTGGAGAGAAAGTGATCGTCTGCATGGTTGTTGTGGCAACAGTGGAAAGTCAATAGTCAAGATCCAATGCGTTAATAAACGATTGGCCTTATAATACTGTGTGGATCACTTTCATCCCTATTTCGCAATCGCATCAAATATGATACATCTATTGCGCGTATTGTTTTCGTTAAGAATATCCTCTAACCTGTGTGCATATTTGGTTACCAATATTCTAACGAAGGCGGTGTTTTGTCCGTAAGGTGGCGTTTTAATGCAGGTCCTGGTCAAACCTACCAATGAGACGAGTCGGCTCTATTCTGCTGGGACTGATCGCAATGAACGGGTGTCGGAGCTATACAAGGCAAACGAGCAACCACAGCAAGACTCGGCTTTTAAGGGGATGCGGCATCGATACGCGGGAGCTGTCTATCAGCACCAAATCCCCGACGAAGAGCGAGGCAGCGCGCAGAGCCGAGACCCAAACCCAAACTGTCCAGTTTTCAGTCTGCCGCCCCCTCCTCCGTCTTTCAGAGAGCGTTCAACTACCACCTCACACTACCAGAACCACGAACTGCCTTGTCTGAGTCAACCCTCTCGGAGAGGTATCCATGCCAGTCAGCCGCAGCACGGCGAACCCCCACCTCTGACAAACCACGACATCGCCCAGCGACCGTCACACCGGGTCTGTGAACCCGACGGGCAGCCAGCGCACCTGAAGCAGAACCTTTGGGCCGCAGTCGGCTCGCAGCCGCAGTCGGAACAGTCTGTTAGTCAGAGCTGCCACTGCAGTTTTTCCGAGAAGGCGAACCTTTCTCACCAGCGCCAGCACCTCACTCACCCGCCGCAGCCCTCCCTATCTTTGCCGCCGCCGCCAACGTCGTCCTCTTTGCTGTTTTTGCAGGAATCTAATCGCGGGGAACATTTCCAAAGCAGTGCCAATTACCAACAGGCGAGCATCGTGGAACACTGCAGGGGAGGAGAAGGAGGAGGAGGGTACCGAGACCAGAAGCAGTTGTTGCAGCAACACTGTCAAAGACTCCGACACAGCGACCCCTCCCCTGAAGCAATCCGAACAAACTCGCAGAAAGGGCGCACAGTAAATCTATGTGAGTCAATCGAGGCTAATCGGCGAGCATTCGAGTCCCAGGCTCAGGACCTGCAGCAGCTACAGCAACAGCCACTATTGCGAGCTCAACAACAGCTACTGGTGGGGAGCAGCTTGCCTATCAACTACTGCGCCAACGGCTCAGGAGAGGTATGTAGGAATAACCAGGCATCACTGCTGCAACAGCATCAGCAGCAGCAAGACGCACTGGGGCTATGTCCCCAGCTTCCGCAGCACTGTGACCAAGACTGCAATACGCCGGGGCGAACGAACCAAGCCAATCAGTCGCAACAACATTGCCGCGACTCCCGTGTAAACCCACCAACGCAGCCGTACGGGGGGAACTCGTCTGCGACTGGCAGTAGCAGCAAGAGCAGCCCTAACTACGGCTCCAGCTATCACCTGTGGCCGGAGAGCCCGCATAAGGGAGAAGAGCGGATACTAATCGATCATTATCAGGTACATTTCTAATTTGCTCATACACTGTTGAGATGTAATAATTAGGGTCTGAGAAAGCTGTAACCTGTAAATTGACTTCAACCTATAACGTTTCTAGTCCATGGCCACGCCTGCCACATAGCGCTGTATGTGGGTTATTTGTATGGATGGAGACAGTAGTTATATGTTTCACAGGTAACGTTACTAAGGATCTATGTAACTGTGCTACTGCTTCTTCACAAATCACTCATGTAACCTATGACACCCCCGCACGAACAACGCGCACGCGCGCACGCTCGCGCGCACACACACACACACACCTGTTCCATGTTGCAGGAACAGCGAGTCTTTTTTTTGCGTGTTGAAAAAATGTAATCTGTTCTCTCGCAGCCGGAGATAACTGTCTGTTGCATCTTCACATTAGGCTTCTCTGACTTCTCTCTCCTGTTACACGTTTTGGCATAGTGCCACAGTTATGACAACACGTATTGTGTTTAAGCACCTTACCATAGTCCCGTTTTTCATTGGATGCTTTGTACTGCAATGTACAAACTAATGAAAGGTTTGGATACACAGACTGTGGAAAGCTAACCCATGACATAACATACATGTAGCCTTTACAGTGAATTCAGGCTGGAAAATAAATGGCAACATTTCTTTGCATCAGAGGTTGTGCTATTGTATGTAATATAATTATTGTATTTATATATGGCTTTAAATCATTTAAAAAATGTCCCTCTTGTGAATTTATATAGCTTTTACATTCAACTATAGATTTTCATATTGTGCATGCATTCTCACTCATCATAAAATGACCAGAATCAAAATGATTACAACTATTTTTGAATGACTTACATTATACAATCGTATTAAAAGCTTTTGTAGTCTATCAGACATGTTAACAACTACTGCAAGTATTCTGATACACTCTCATACTTATCTATTCATGTTTCCCTCGAGCTTCCTGCTTCAATCTTATTGACTTGCCCTTAATGAGGTTGGCTCCCCCGTTTTGAAATGCCTTAAACAAAACAATTGTGACAGCGTGAGACAGATAAAGTGTATACAATTACAGCATCCTGCACCTCACCCCGAAACTCAATAGCTGATCCATATTGATGGCAGTCTGATATTGTGTCCAGCCTCAATAACATTGGTGTTTTGAAAGGTACCTTGCTGGTCCCATTGTGAGCCTTGTGTAAGTACTCTTTAATTCTTTCTACTTACTGGTATAGAGGTGTCCCCTTAGACAGGACAGTGGCTCCGGCTGCTGACTGGCTCCTGTTGCCAGCCTGTATACCTCTAAAGGGAAGATGGGGTTACATGTGTCATCAGCAGGATGGGTGGAGAGATGAAGGAGAAAACTATTAACTATTACAGTAAAGCCTTTGTACTTCTCCTAACTGGTTATAATCACCCTATATGAGCTATAGGAGGTCAATACTGTATATGTCACCGTGCCACTGCCACCAACTTGATACCGTGTGACATATTGCTTGTATTTATATCGAGGCTATGCTGCTGCGTTTGCACCTTGTTGGCTTTTGCTTTTTTGCTCAGTTTTTTTGTGTTCTTTTCTTTAAAAAAACAGAATCTTATCAAGACTAGTTGTTTTCCAAGAGTAGTCTAATCAAGTCTATCACTATTAGTGCAGTATTAATGTTGGGTATGTGATTAGACTTAGTTAATACAATTGTGTGATTCAAGAGCCTGTCATGTCGACAGATCCAATATTTTGTTATGATTAGTGGTGCTGTTAAGGCTCCAACCTTTGCCAGAAGAAACGGATTTGTTGATTTAACTTCCTCTATCGGTCATCACCACGCCTCTTGTATCAGTCATCACCAGGCCTCTTGTATCAGTCATCATCAGGCCTCTTGTATCAGTTATCACCAGGCCTCTTGTATCAGTCATCACCAGGCCTCTTGTATCAGTCATCATCAGGCCTCTTGTATCAGTCATCATCAGGCCTCTTGTATCAGTCATCATCAGGCCTCTTGTATCAGTCATCACCAGGCCTCTTGTATCAGTCATCACCAGGCCTCTTGTATCAGTCATCACCAGGCCTCTTGTATCAGTCATCACCAGGCCTCTTGTATCAGTCATCACCAGGCCTCTTGTATCAGTCATCATCAGGCCTCTTGTATCAGTCATCATCAGGCCTCTTGTATCAGTCATCATCAGGCCTCTTGTATCAGTCATCATCAGGCCTCTTGTATCAGTCATCACCAGGCCTCTTGTATCAGTCATCACCAGGCCTCTTGTATCAGTCATCACCAGGCCTCTTGTATCAGTCATCACCAGGCCTCTTGTATCAGTCATCACCAGGCCTCTTGTATCAGTCATCATCAGGCCTCTTGTATCAGTCATCACCAGGCCTCTTGTATCAGTCATCACCAGGCCTCTTGTATCAGTCATCAGCAGGCCTCTTGTATCAGTCATCACCAGGCCTCTTGTATCAGTCATCACCAGGCCTCTTGTATCAGTCATCATCAGGCCTCTTGTATCAGTTGTCACCAGGCCTCTTGTATCAGTCATCACCAGGCCTCTTGTACAATGCCCTTTGTTTTAGCTCCATTAGGCGTGCAGAGTCGTGCATGTTTCCATTGGTTACCTTCCCGTCCTCAAGCTCAGCGCAGCCAACACCTTGTAAGTAAACACACACCAATGAACAAGCATCACCCTCCTTCATTAACAGGGGTGGAACCCGGGCCACATCCTGTATGCTGGGAGTGAATGGCACGATCTCTGATAACACATTCACATTGTATTGGGGAGGTGGATGGGAAACACCATTTTCCTCTGCATCCGGCATGAAGGAGGGAGTGAGTACTAACCTAAAGGCCTTTGCTAATTTATTGTGGTTTTTCCCATTTTTTTGTTCTGCATTTAAGTGCTGCTACTCTACGCTCGCTCACTGAAATAGATTTGTGTTTCCATATTTGTTGCTATGGTGAGGAAAACCTGGCATTGTATATCTAGGCCTCTATTGTATATCTAGGCCTCTATGGTATTGTATATCTAGGCCTCTATGGTATTGTATATCTAGGCCTCTCTATGGCATTCCCTGCGTACAGAGAATGAAGGGAAAAATGCCCTCCAAGGTTTGACATACATTGTACACTCATATTGCTCATACACACATTGCACACATACACACACACACACTGGGCGACTGCTAGGGTCCTAATAGGAGATGGCTTCTTATCCGCTCAACAGTTCACATGGCTCTGTTGCGTTTCATCTGAGTGATTTTGCACAAGAAGAGGTGTATTGAATTACGTGCAGAGTCCAGTTAGATACAAAGAGTGGGGGGTTTCCTCAATAGCCCAGAGCAGTACAGCCATAGCCCGCCATCACTCTATATGTAAGATATTTTTGCTCTGGTTAGCCAAGTGCAATTTGTCTCGTGTATGTTTGACCTCTGCTGCTTGTTCTGTGTATATTTGACCTCTGCTGGTTGTCCTGTGTATATTTGACCTCTGCTGCTTGTCTCATGCATATTTGACCTCTGATTCTTGTTTCCTGTTTTTAATACATGTTGTAACCTGACATTATTCTTTAGTTTCTATTTTGTATTTACATGTTTTACTGTGTACACACACTCGCCATAGCACATTGCGTAACAAATGACCCAGGTTCATTTATGGTCATTTTTGTGCAATCGTAGCTAAGTTATGTCAACCACATAATGTATCACAGCCATGCATATGCTTGGTGGCTAATTATGTAATTGATCTTGCCTACGTCCTGTGTTAGGGCCATGATCAGTGGTCAGGAACTGGGAGAGTATGAATAATGGCACTGCAATTTGATATTGATCATTCATCCTGAGATAGAGACTGGAAGAGCTTATCAGTGGGATGTGTTTTATTACATCTGCCATAGTGAAACCGTACCAGTTGGCAGGTGTTTCTGAAAAATTATTTTAACACTAGTTCATATTAAAGCAAATTGCAATTCACTGTAATACACTGTAAGATTGAATGAGATAGCCCTTACAGCAGAGATAGGATACTGTATGTCTCATTTCATACTACTGTGCCTCTTACACTAAATCAACTCACGGTTCCTTGACTGCACTAAAATATGCATGTCTGAAAGCATCTCTCACCGTTGTGAATTACATTTATCCCAGTTAGTGCATGTGTACTGTAGTGTGTTGCCATTGTGCGGCTACCCAGGCACTGTAATCCACCCCTTTGGTTTGAAGTCTTAACCTTAACTTAAGCTAAGGTCCTGGTGCCCTAAGGTTTTGATTTGACTGGAGACCACTTCCTTTTCTTCCGTATCAAACATAATGCTGCTGTTGTAAACCTCACCAAAAACCCTTGGGCAGATGAAGAAATATGCAGTGGAGTTTTCATGTTCAAACTGCCTTGAACCATTGTTTACAAAGGATACGAATATGAGTTTGTAACATTTCCACAGAGACCTGTGGTAGTAGGAGGATATTTAAACCCCTTTCACACTGAAATATGTATATTAGCTGTTTCTGCCATGGACTTATTATATAGACTGGGCATGGTGTGGTATTTATCAGAATTTATAGAAAGCAAGGAGAAGTATTCAGAATGCAAAGAATACTTACATATTTGTGTACCCATCAGAGAACAAATGCACAATACATGCCATTGTAATGAGTATCACAATGGTGAATAATTGTTTGCATAGTGTTAAAACCGTTGTTCTTACTTGCACATAATTAAAAAAGGGACTCTGTCGATCCACAGTCTCAGTTGATTGAAGCATTGCAGTACAGTATGATTTCATTAGTGCCAGTATATGTTTAGGAGATTGAATTGGATGGAGCATGGCGCTTGCAATGCCAGGATAGTGGGTTTGATTCCCGGGACCACACATATGTAAATAAAAAGTATGCCAGTATGACTAAGTGGCTTTTGATAAAAGCGTCTGCTAAATGGAACATGTTATGTTACGTATATAATTGTGTTTGTATGCGCCTGTGTGTGCATGTGTGCATGTGTGCATGTGTGCATGCGAGAGAGAAATGCAGAGAGAGACAGAGTGTGTAGGCTACTTGTGTGTGGGAGGGTGTTAGCAGAGGTGCAAGTGCCCCCACAGATTTGTCCTGTTTTTTTTATTTTTCAGATGTTGAATCAATTACTAAACTTCTTTTTTAGGCCCAGTTTTTATCAAAATGATTTATGAAAAATATCTGTCAGTGGTATTTTTTGGAGGGGGCACACTGACTGGACCAGTAAGTGGTTCCTTCCAAGGTGCACCACAGAGCAAAGATATGCTAGATAGGACACTAGATACTCTAGTGCGCTCAGACTGCATCGTCACAGATAGTACGATGGGACAGATATTTTGGACATTCTGGACATTTTCTCATCAATGGAACATTTGTTCTTAATACAGTTTTCTGTTCCCAAAACTAGAATCTGTTATGAGTGGACAAGTTTTGTAGGCTTTACCCTTTTCTAAAAAAACATATAAAATTGCATTGCTTAGAAGGATTGCAAAGGCAAAATGAGTTATTGCACATGCTTACTTCACAGAGTAGGCGTCCTCAAACAGAAACATGTATGCTGGAACGTGCCAATAGGATCTCACTAGCTCGTGCTTGGCACTGCCTACCTCCTTGCTTGTTCTGCCCACTATTTGCTCCCATTGGAAATGACAGGCTGTGGTCAATCTTTGTTATAAAATCTTTGGTATCGTCAGTGGAGGAGGAGAGAAAGTGTCGAGTTACACACAGCGTTTGATTTGATTTTAGCTGCCAGTGATGGGCAGGCCTCACAGAAGGTATGTTTGTAAATTTAAGCTATATACCCTATGATTCCTTCTTGATGAATAAATAAAACACTCATAACTAGCTATCGAGCATTTTCAGGTTTCAATCAAGTTAGAGTAGCTTGTCTAACTATCTTAGCTGGCATGCCTGCTGGCAAGGTTGCTAGACTTTAGAAAATACGAATTGTCTTTAATTCTTGGGTTATGATCAATTATAAACTGGGTGGTTTGAGCCCTGAATGCTGATTGTCTGACAGCCGTGGTATATCAGACCGTATACCACGGGTATGACAATATTTATTTTTACAGTTCTAATTAAGTTGGTAACCAGTTTATAATAGCAATAAGGCACCTCAGGGGTTTGTGATATATGGCCAATATACCACCATGTTTCCCCTTAAACCACTCGAGTGTTGCTTTAGCAGTATGCTTAGGGTCATTGTCCTGCTGGAAGTTGAACCTCTGTCCCAGTCTCAAATCTCTGGAAGAATGAAACAGGTTTCCCTCAAGAATTTCCCTTCATTTAGCGCCATTCATCAGTCCTTCAATTCTGACCAGTTTCCCAGTCCCTGCCAATGAAAAACATCCCCACAGCATGATGCTGCCACCCACCATGCTTCACTGTGGGGATGGTGTTCTTGGGGTGATGCGTGGTGTTGGGTTTGTGCCAGACATAGCTTTTTCCTTGATGGCCAAAAAGCTACATTTTAATTTCATCTGACCAGAGTACCTTCTTTCATATGTTTGGGGAGTCTCCCACATACCTTTTGGCGAACACCAAACGTGTTTGCTGATTTTTTCTTTAAGCAATTGCTTTTTTTCTGGCCACTCTTCCATAAAGCCCAGTTCTGTGGAGTGTATGGCTTAAAGTCGTCCTCATTTCACTTCACAAATTTGGACTATTTTGTCTATGTCCATTACATGAAATCCAAATGAAAATCCATTTAAATTACAGGTTGTAATGCAACAAAATAGGAAAAACGCCAAGGGGAATGAATACTTTTGCAAGGCACTGTATGTAGTTTGATATACAGTACCAGTCAAAAGTTTGGACACACCTATTCATTCAAGGGTTTTTCTTTATTTGTACTATTTTCTACATTATAGAGTAGTGAAGATATCAAAACTATGAAATAACACATATGGAATCATGTAGTAACCAAAAAAGTTTTAAACAAATCTAAATATATTTTCAATTTTAGATTCTTCAAAGTAGCCACCTTTTGCCTTGATGACAGCTTTGCACACTCTTGGCATTCTCTCAACCAGCTTCATGAGGTAGTCACCTGGAATGCATTTCAATTAACAGGTGTGGCTTCATTTGTGGATTTTTTTGTGGAATTTCTTTCCTTTTCTTTAATGCGTTTGAGACAATCACTTGTGTTGGAAGGGGTGGTATACAGAAGATAGCCCTATTTGGTAAAATACCAAGTCCATATTATGGCAAGAACAGCTCAAATAAGCGAAGAGAAACGACAGTCCATCATTACTTTAAGACATGAAGGTCAGTCAATGTCGAAAATTTCAAGAACTTTGTAAGTTTCTTCAAGTGCAGTCGCAAAAACAATCAAGCGCTATGATAAAACTGGAAGGAAAGGAAGAACCAGAGTTACCTTTGCTTCAGAGGATAAGTTCGTTAGTTAACTGCACCTCATATTGCAGCCGAAATAAATGTAATAAAAGTAACAGACACATCTCAACATCAACTGTTCAGAGGAAACTGCGTAAATCAGGCCTTCATGGTCGAATTGCTGCAAAGAATCCACTACTAAAGGACACCAATAATAAGAAGATACTTGCTTGGGCCAAGAAACATGAGCAATGGACATTAGACCGGTGGACATTTTTATTTTTTTTGGTCTGATGAGTCCAAATTTGAGATTTTTTTTCCAACCGTCGTGTCTTTGTGAGACGCAGATAAGGTGAACAGATGATCTCTGCATGCGTGGTTCCCACTATGAAGCATGGAGGAGGAGGTGTTGTGCTGCATCAGGTGTGATGGAGTGCTGCATCAGGTGACCTGGCCTCCACAATCACCCGACCTCAACCCAATTGAGATGGTTTGGGATGAGTTGGACCATGAAGGAAGGAAAAGCAGCCAACAAGTGCTCAGCATATGTGGAAAATAATTCCTCATGAAGCTGGTTGAGAGAATGCTAAGAGTGTGCAAAGCTGTCATCGAGGCCAAGGGTGGATACTTTGAAGATTCTAAAATATAATATATATTTTGATTTGTTTAACACTTTTTGGGGGGTTATTACATGATTCCATATGTGTTATTACATAGTTGTGATGTCTTCACTAATATTCTACAATGTAGAAATTGTAAAAATAAAGAAAAACCCTTGAATGAGTAGGTGACGTTACGTCACATGTCCAAAGGGCTTTCTCTTAGAATAGACCTGAAGGACAGATATCTTGTTTTGTCTTGTGTTTTCCCGTCATTTTCCACCGGGATTCTGAGGTATAGCGGTCATTTCCTGGGTAGGGTCTCGATGTACTATGAAGGTGGTTACAGTTGCACCAGGAACAAGGTTTGCTGCTGTCTTTTCCCCAAGATAATTTACTAATGTTCTTGTAACTAATGTTACAAGAAGGAATAAAGCATTAGGGTAAAGCCTACCACAAAAACAGGTGTGAAGCACTTAGTACAACCTGGGTCTAATCTCCACGTTAATCCATTGCTCTTTGCATTGCTGTCTCTTTCTCTTTTTTTCTTCTCTCTCTCTCCCTCTTTCCCTCTCCAAACTAAAACTAACATAATAAATGTAAGGCTGGATATCCACAAAATTCTCCAGTCAATCTTTTCTGAGTTTGTTATGGTATTGATCCATCCTATGCTATAGGTTATTATGGTAATGATCCATCCTATTTTATAGGTTGTTATGGTAATGATCCATCCTATGCTATAGGTTGTTATGGTATTGATACATCCTATGCTATAGGTTGTAATGGTAATGATCCATCCTATGTTATAGGTTGTTATGGTAATGATCCATCCTATGCTATAGGTTGTTATGGTAATGATCCATCCTATGTTATAGGTTGTTATGGTAATGATCCATCCTATTTTATAGGTTGTTATGGTAATGATCCATCCTATGTTATAGGTTGTTATGGTAATGATCCATCCTATGTTATAGGTTGTTATGGTAATGATCCATCCTATGTTATAGGTTGTTATGGTAATGATCCATCCTATGTTATAGGTTGTTATGGTAATGATCCATCCTATGCTATAGGTTGTTATGGTAATGATCCATCCTATGCTATAGGTTGTTATGGTAATGATCCATCCTATGTTATAGGTTGTTATGGTAATGATCCATCCTATGTTATAGGTTGTTATGGTAATGATCCATCCTATGTTATAGGTTGTTATGGTAATGATCCATCCTATGTTATAGGTTGTTATGGTAATGATCCATCCTATGTTATAGGTTGTTATGGTAATGATCCATCCTATGTTATAGGTTGTTATGGTAATGCTCCATCCTATGTTATAGGTTGTTATGGTAATGATCCATCCTATGTTATAGGTTGTTATGGTAATGATCCATCCTATGTTATAGGTTGTTATGGTAATGATCCATCCTATGCTATAGGTTGTTATGATAATGATCCATCCTATGTTATAGGTTGTGCTGGGCACTGTCTGCTATTGATGTTTCGGCCTCTGTCGGAATTTAGTGGAGGCTCAAAATGACTACTGAAGTTGCGTTCTGAGACAGTAAGTTCAGCGCTGTGAGACAAAGTCGTGTGATTGCACCCAATGCTTGACTCTGACTGAAATAGGTTCCGGTACTGTTTTATATACTGTTGAGCTAATATTCTATAAGAGGAATAGGAGCTTAAGCAGTAGAACATTTGAGGTGCTGGTACTCAGCTCCGGTGATCTCCTGCCCAAATCAAGCACTGACTGCACCAATGAAAGAGTATTTATTGCCTGTTTTAATAACCTCAGAGTAAAATTTATGACTGTTTGTCCCTATGATGTCAAATAGTCATGAATAGTCAAATAGTCAAAGGCTGCATAATAGGATGATGTAGTCTAATGAGTCGGCAAATGTTGTACAAACAGAGGGGCCTTTACTGGTTTAAAGTGTGTGTGTGTGTGTGTGCGTGCGTGCGTGCATGGAGGGGGGCCGACTCCTACTGTGAAAACAGAGGGACACGCTGGGAGAGACTGTTAGTGTTCATGTGTGTGTATTAGTAGGGTATTCCACCTAATCTAGAATATATACAACAATCTAGCATCAATCAAGTAATCAAGAGGTAATTGCATTCTATGGAGGGGAATGGGCCAATAGCAAAGATTAGTAAAGAGGAACGTGCTAGACAGGATAAGCAGAACATTAGAATGCTGGCCTCGTTGCATTTGCATATTCAACAGCAAGACTAAATTATACTAGGATTGGAGTCACACATCAATGTTTAGTTTAGTGAGAAAAGTCAGGATTTTTTTGTCACATTCTGTCACATTAAAATTCCACATTTTGTGAGGACCATTGCAAATCTGCCAGCCAGTCTAGAGCTGTGAAGCATTATGTACTAATACCCGGGTAGCACCCACAACTAATACCCGGGTAGCACCCACAACTAATACCTGGGTAGCACACACAACTAATACCCAGGTAGCAACCACAACTAATATCCGGGTAGCACACACAACTAATACCCAGGTAGCACACACAACTAATACCCGGGTAGCACACACAACTAATACCTGGGTAGCACACACAACTAATACCCAGGTAGCACACACAACTAATATCCGGGTAGCACACACAACTAATACCCGGGTAGCACACACAACTAATACCCAGGTAGCACACACAACTAATACCTGGGTAGCACACACAACTAATACCCAGGTAGCACACACAACTAATACCTGGGTAGCACACACAACTAATACCCAGGTAGCACACACAACTAATATCCGGGTAGCACACACAACTAATACCCAGGTAGCACACACAACTAATATCCGGGTAGGACACACAACTAATACCCAGGTAGCACACACAACTAATACCTGGGTAGCACACACAACTAATACCCAGGTAGCACACACAACTAATACCCGGGTAGAACACACAACTAATACTGTGTTAGCACGCACAACTAATACCTGGGTAGCACACACAACTAATACCCGGGTAGCACACACAACTAATACTGGGGTGGCACGCACAACTAATACCCAGGTAATACGCACGACCAATACCCAGGTAGCATGCACAACTAATACCATGTTAGCACGCACAACTAATACCGTGTTAGCAAGCACCATTTATACCTGGGTAGCACGCACAACTAATACCATGTTAGCATGCACAACTAATACCATGTTAGCACGCACAACTAATACCGTGTTAGCACGCACAACTAATACCATGTTAGCACGCACAACTAATACTGGGGTGGCATGCACAACTAATATCATGTTAGCATGCACAACTAATACCATGTTAGCATGCACAACTAATACAACTAATACCATGTTAGCACGCACAACTAATACCGTGTTAGCAAGCACCATTTATACCTAATACCCAGGTAGCTTTCACAACCAATACCCAGGTAGCTCACACAACTAATACCTGTTAGCATGCAAACTAATACCATGTTAGCATGCACAACTAATACCATGTTAGCACGCACAACTAATACCGTGTTAGCAAGCACCATTTATACCTGGGTAGCACGCACAACTAATACCATGTTAGCACGCACAACTAATACCGTGTTAGCACGCACAACTAATACTGGGGTGGCATGAACACCTATTCTCAGGGTGGCACGCACAACTAATACCCAGATAATACGCACAACCAATACCCAGGTAGCACGCACAACTAATACCATGTTAGCATGCACAACTAATACCATGTTAGCATGCACAACTAATACCGTGTTAGCACACACAACTAATACCATGTTAGCATGCACAACTAATACCATGTTAGCATGCACAACTAATACCATGTTAGCATGCACAACTAATACCATGTTAGCATGCACAACTAATACCGTGTTAGCATGCACAACTAATACCGTGTTAGCACACACAACTAATATTGGGGTGGCACGAAGAACTAATCCCAGGGTAGAACGCCGACCAATCGCCGGGGAGCATGCACAAATAATACCATGTTAGCACCCACAACAAATACACGGGTAGCACACACGACTAAAACCGGGGTAGCTCACACGACTAATACCTGGTTAGCCCGCAAGTCCAACACCCAGGTAGCACGCAAAACTAATACCATGTTTGCACACACAACTAATACCGTGTTAGCACGCACAACTAATACCGTGTTAGCACGCACAACTAATACCGTGTTAGCACGCACAACTAATACCGTGTTAGCACGCACAACTAATACCGTGTTAGCACGCACAACTAATACCGTGTTAGCACGCACAACTAATACCGTGTTTGCACGCACAACTAATACCGTGTTTGCACGCACAACTAATACCGTGTTTGCACGCACAACTAATACCGGGGTGGCACGCACAACTAATACTGGGGTGGCACGCACAACTAATATCGTGTTTGCACGCACAACTAATACCGTGTTTGCACGCACAACTAATACTGGGGTGGCACGCACAACTAATACCGTGTTTGCACGCACAACTAATACCGTGTTTGCACGCACAACTAATACTGGGGTGGCACGCACAACTAATACCGTGTTTGCACGCACAACTAATACCGTGTTTGCACGCACAACTAATACTGGGGTGGCATGCACAACTAATACCGTGTTTGCACGCACAACTAATACCGTGTTTGCACGCACAACTAATACTGGGGTGGCACGCACAACTAATACCGTGTTTGCACGCACAACTAATACCGTGTTTGCACGCACAACTAATACTGGGGTGGCACGCACAACTAATACTGGGGTAGAACGCCGACCAATACCCGGGTAGCACACACAACTAATACCGTGTTTGCACGCACAACTAATACCGGGGTAGATTGCACAACTAATACCCAGTTAATACTCATGAATAATCCCTGGGTATTAGCAAGCACGACTAATACCCAGGTAGTACGCACTACTAATACCTTGGTATTAATACTCACTACTAATACGCACAACTAATACCCTGGTAGTACGTACAACTAATACACAGGTAGTACACATTACTTCTAATACCCGGGCAGTACGCACAATACTACCTGGGTTTTAGTATGCACAACTACTACCCGGGTAGTGAACATGACTTCTAAAACCTGGATAGTACACACGACTTCTAATACCTAGATAGTATGCATAATTTCTAATACCTGGGTACTATGCGTGATTTCTAATACCTGGGTACTATGCGTGATTTCTAATACCTGGGTACTATGCGTGGGTAGAACACGCGGCTAATACCGGGACAGTATGCACGACTAATACCTGTGTATTAGTATGCACGACTAATACACAGGTAGTACACATGACTAATTCCCAGGTAGTACGCACAACTACTAATACCCGGGTATTAGCACGCACGACTAATACCTGGGTATTAGTACGCATGACTAATATCCGGGCAGTACCCATGACTAATACCCGGGTATTAGTCTGCACGAGTTATACCCAGGTAGTACGCATGACTAATTACCAGGTAGTACACACAACTACTAATACCCGGGTACTAAACACTAATAATACCCGGGTAATATGCACCAGCATTATCTATGTTTAGATTTATCGTTGACTTGACTCTCTGAATGTGTTCAGCACGTATGTCATGGTCCTTCTGTAGCTCAGTTGGTAGAGCATGGCGCTTGTAACGCCAGGGTAGTGGGTTCGATCCCCGGGACCACCCATACGTAGAATGTATGCACACATGACTGTAAGTCGCTTTGGATAAAAGCGTCTGCTAAATGGCATATATTATGTCGTGATCAACTTATCAACAAATTCAGGTCAATGATAACTTCCAGGAAATTCCGTAAAATTTCAATTCACTTCATGAGAACACCTCATAGATCTATGGACAATTTGAGAAAATTTGAGAAAATGAGAACTGAATTCCAAATCATTCTCTGAATTGTCTGGAATTGATAGAGTAAGACATGCTACTAATGAGTTCCTACTGTATATTTCTCCCAAGAGAGTCCCACAACCTTTCGTTTGAACACTCTGATCCCTCTTAGAAGAAAGGGTTCTACCTGGAACCAAAAATATTCTTCAAAGGGTTCTCCAATGGGGACGGCCGAAGAACCCTTTTAGGTTCTAGATACTGTAGCACCTTTTTTTCTAAGAGTGTGTGTCTCCTTTCGAGGGGACAGCTTTATGTGTCCTAATTAGTGCACTATTGTGATGCTGCTGAACGCCCAGTGCATTATTAGCCTGAACAATGACCCTTCAACACGGGCAATATACCTGTCTTGTCGTCTCTGTTGTTTTCTTCTTCTTCTTGTTTTGGACATAATTAATTTTTCTTTTCATCTCAGAGGAGACAAGGGGGATGATACTGCCACTTCAGGAAGCCTGTAATTGTGCCTGTTATCAAACTGCAGTCATTTTAACCACAGGATTTGCTCCAAGGATGACCCATACTGATTCCATGGAGGAAAACTCCTACTGGGTTGTCTTTTTTCCGGGGAAACGCATGCTGACTGTTGTAGGTGGGATTGTACTTTCTTAGAAAGACTACAAATATACTGAACTAAAATATAAACGCATTGTGCAACAATTTCAACTATTTATCTTTGTTACAGTTCATACAAGGAAGTCAGTCAATTTATTTCACATGACTGGGCTGGGGATGTCACATGACTGGGCTGGGGATGTCACATGACTGGGCTGGGGATGTCACATGACTGGGCTGGGGATGTCACATGACTGGGCTGGGGATGTCACATGACTGGGCTGGGGATGTCACATGACTGGGCTGGGGATTTCACATGACTGGGCTGGGGATGTCACATGACTGGGCTGGGGATGTCACATGACTGGGCTGGGGATTTCACATGACTGGGCTGGGGATTTCACATGACTGGGCTGGGGATGTCACATGACTGGGCTGGGGATGTCACATGACTGGGCTGGGGATTTCACATGACTGGGCTGGGAATTTCACACGACTGGGCTGGGGATGTCACTCGACTGGGCTGGGGATGTCACATGACTGGGCTGGGGATGTCACACGACTGGGCTGGGGATTTCACACGACTGGGCTGGGGATTTCACACGACTGGGCTGGGGATTTCACACGACTGGGCTGGGGATTTCACACGACTGGGCTGGGGATTTGACACGACTGGGCTGGGGATTTGACACGACTGGGCTGGGGATTTTCACATGACTGGGCTGGGGATTTCACATGACTGGGCTGGGGATTTCACATGACTGGGCTGGGGATTTCACAAGACTGGGCTGGGGATTTCACACGACTGGGCTGGGGATTTCACACGACTGGGCTGGGGATTTCACACGACTGGGCTGGGGATTTCACACGACTGGGCTGGGGATTTCACACGACTGGGCTGGGAATTTCACACGACTGGCCTGGGGATTTCACACGACTGGGCTGGGGATGTCACTCGACTGGGCTGGGGATGTCACTCGACTGGGCTGGGGATGTCACATGACTGGGCTGGGGATGTCACATGACTGGGCTGGGGATTTCACACGACTGGGCTGGGGATTTCACACGACTGGGCTGGGGATTTCACACGACTGGGCTGGGGATGTCACTCGACTGGGCTGGGGATGTCACATGACTGGGCTGGGGATGTCACATGACTGGGCTGGGGATGTCACATGACTGGGCTGGGGATGTCACATGACTGGGCTGGGGATTTCACATGACTTGGCTGGGGATTTCACATGACTTGGCTGGGGATGTCACATGACAGGGCTGGGGATGTCACATGACCGGGCTGGGGATGTCACATGACCGGGCTGGGGATGTCACATGACCGGGCTGGGGATGTCACATGACCGGGCTGGGGATGTCACATGACCGGGCTGGGGATGTCACATGACTGGGCTGGGGATTTCACATGACTGGGCTGGGGATGTCACATGACTGGGCTGGGGATGGCACATGACTGGGCTGGGGATTTCACATGACTGGGCTGGGGATTTCACATGACTGGGCTGGGGATGTCACATGACTGGGCTGGGGATGTCACATGACTGGGCTGGGGATTTCACATGACTGGGCTGGGGATTTCACATGACTGGGCTGGGGATGTCACATGACTGGGCTGGGAATTTCACATGACTGGGCTGGGGATTTCACATGACTGGGCTGGGGATGTCACATGACTGGGCTGGGGATTTCACATGACTGGGCTGGGGATTTCACATGACTGGGCTGGGGATTTCACATGACTGGGCTGGGGATTTCACATGACTGGGCTGGGGATGTCACATGACTGGGCTGGGGATGTCACATGACTGGGCTGGGGATGTCACATGACTGGGCTGGGGATGTCACATGACTGGGCTGGGGATTTCACATGACTGGGCTGGGGATTTCACTGGGCTGACCCCCGTGTCCCTCCATTTTCTGGGAGGGCTGTACCCACTGAGTTGGCCAGGCCCAACCACACATGTTTTCCACAAAAGTCCGAATAAATACATATGGAACATTTCTGGATGCAGCCACACACAGCATGGCAGGCGTTCAGTATATATTAATTAACCATGAGGCTATGCTGTTTACCGTGTACACTGTACATACAGTGTAGTACACAGGAAGGATTCTATAAGCAATTGGTCGCACCGTTTACATTGAAACGCCGTTGTTATACTGTCTATCAAACTACGTTTACACCTTTCCTTAGAACATTTTCAAGGCCACATAGACAGGCATAGTATGAATGGGTGGTGGTGTTTTACATGTTTACTAGTAAGACATACAGAGATCCTGGCTGGCCCTGTTGGTTGGGTTGAACAGCCCTGGTGCCTGCTCGCACACACACACACACACACACACACACACCACCTCTCCCTGCCCACCATTGTCCAGTTGAGCTTTTCAACAGGGGCAGGCTATCCCTGGCTACAGACAGTCTATCCACACAGGCCTGTCCGATACACATATTATGGCCAAGACATGGCAGGCGCACACACACACGCACGCACACACACACGCACACACACACACACACACACACACACACACACACACACACACACACACACACACACACACACACACACACACACACACACACACACACACACACACACACACACACACACACACACACACACACACACACACACACCTCTCTCCCTGCCCACCATTGTCCAGTTGAGCTTTTCAGTTATCCCTGGCTACAGACAGTCTATCGCCAGGCCTTCTCCGATACTTGGCCAAGACATGCACGCACGCACGCACGCACGCACGACGCACGCACGCACACACACACACACACACACACACACACACACACACACACACACACACACACACACACACACACACACACACACACACACACACACACACACACACACACGCTTATGCACACTCACACACACACAAACCCACACACACACCGGTTGGCTGTACAGTGCACTTTTTCAATTTCAGGAGTTTGTGTGTGCATTAAAAACTTCTATTAGATTGGAGTCGGTTAAAGGGACGAGTAAAGGAGGGGGTATTCTATTAGATTGGAGCCGGTTAAAGGGACGAGTAAAGAAGGGGGGTATTCTATTAGATTGGAGCCGGTTAAAGGGACGAGTAAAGGAGGGGGTATTCTATTATATTGGAGCCGGTTAAAGGGACGAGTAAAGGAGGGGGTTATTCTATTAGGTTGGAGCCGGTTAAAGGGACGAGTAAAGGAGGGAGGGATGGAGGAAAGGAGAGAGAGAGGGAGTTAGAGGAGGGGATAGGCAGAGAGTTGCAGTGCTTCATTTAAACTGTTCTGCACTGTGGCTTTTCAATTTGATTAGGAGGCTCCATTTCATACGGGATGGATGCTGTGTGCCATTCAGAATGAAATTGAAGCGTTCACCGGGGCAGACAGCTATCCTGTGTCTCCTCCTGAAGGAGGATCAGCGGACAAGGTCAACTGCGGCCTGTTGTGCCCCTCATGGAACACTTTGTGTCCCAATGGCACCCTATTCCTCATTCAGTACACTATACAGGGTATAGGGTGCCATTGGGATGCAGAATTATTGTCGGGGGTGAGAAACAGGAAAGAGCACCCTCAGCAAAGGCAAAGAGTGTGGTTTTAAGTGGATATTATTAAATGCATCATATGTTTTGTTTATTCTGTTTGTAAGTCAAATACGATTAACTGAAATGCATGGTAAATTCACCCAAATGAAACGCATCGACCGCATCAGTAGTTAAAATGTAAAACTGTATATTATGTGTTGTGAGGAAGGTACAGTGTGAGCTCTTTTGGGATATCCGTGTGATATTTGCCTGCAGAAAAAGGTTATGTATTACCTGTACCTCCATCTTACCTTTTTGTATTTCTCTTGTGCTGTCTCCTAGACGATATGGACACCCCCATCTAGCAGTCAGTCAGTCAGCAGTCAGTGGTATTTTCAACCACCAAGAGAGTCTGCAGCATAATGGTCAGAAATGGAGACCAAAGCCAAGGGCAGAAGTGCATTCTTCCATCTCTCATCTCTCTGCATCAATCCTGTTCATTATGTTATTGGAATAACCTGCCATGGCTGCTTTTAGTTGACTTCCCTTGGTCTGATACGCCAGTCAAGTCATGTCTATTTGCTTTGATCGATTGCTTTGTTCAGTGATTTAAATGACAATCTTTGTCATTGTGTTTTATTTTCATGAAATAAAACACATGAATGGTAATTTTATCGGGGGAATTAATGATGACAAATAGCCATCGCTAGGGAACTGTGATCGTCCCACCTTTGTAAGCGAAAGGAGAGGTACTAATATCAAATGAAGTTTAAGATCTTTCAAGCAACTTTTATTGGTGCTGCGTTTAAAGTAGGAATGCGCCACTATCTGAGATGTGTTTCACAGAGAGGGTCTTAATGGCTCCGATCATGAAGCTATTCAAAAGAGTAAAGGGGATTAGAACGCTGTGGTTCCCTCTAATCCTTAACCTTTAGTCTGGTCTGGTCTGGTCTGGTCCGACCTGGTCCGGTCTGGTCCGGTCTGGTCCGGTCTGGTCTGCGTCAGCAGATAGTATCAGTGGGGCCGGACTTAATGTACTACATTTTCATTATGGGGAATCAGAGTTTATTTCCGAACACATTTAGAGGCATTAGGGAGCTCACTCAAGCCAAATGAAAGGGAGTGTTGTCAAACACCCCCCGTTATTTCAGAAAATGCACTGTTCCATGTGAAGTTTAACAAGCCATTATGATAATCTAAGTGAAGTCCTAGAAGAGCTGTGGAGATGCCACTGGAATGCACACTCAACTACCATTGTACATGCCTCTACACTTCCAAGGTCCGTGGAACTCCTCAGTTCCTCTGCTTTCCCACCAAATTAAATGTTCACCTCTCCTTGAACCTGCGCTGCAATACAATCACACTCTGGATCAAGGATTTACATTTGAGTCATTTAGCAGATGCTCTTATCCAGAGTGATTTACAGTAGTGTGAGTGCATATATTTTCATACTTTCTGTTATAGGTCCCCCATGGGAATCAAACCCACAATCCTGGAGTGGCAAATGTCATGCTTTACCAACTGAGCCACACGGGACGGCACAGTAAGGGCTGAGCAGGATCCCTCTTCAATTTAGATGCAGTTTTTGATACACAGAGAGGAGACGAAGACACATCTTTGAGTAAAGAATGTTCTTGTTTTCCCCTTGCAGAAACTCTTGATTCAGTTTTTCCTGCTTCTCTGATTATAGAAGCATCACTCACTCCCTCTTTTTGGACACACCATCTCTGGGCTTTGCAGGAAAGAGTGTTTCTTTAACAGGAAACAAGGTCAGGCAAGACATTAATCTTTCATGACTAAATTTGTGCTGCGCAAAGAGGACATTTTCTGCACTTTGTAGGGTCCACTATTAGTTATATGGCTTTATTTATACATTCATCTCCATTCATTATTCATGTGCTTTTGCCCTGCAGATGTGGATGCGCTTTTCTTGAGGGACAGCTGATATGAGTGCAATGTACAACAGAACACACAACACAGAGATTGCACTGATTTAGTGCAGGGCAGTGTTTCTGGTTCGTGCTTCTGGTTCGTGGACCGGCTCCGGTCCATGGGACATTAGTCAAATTGAAGTTATAAAGGAAAGGTGCTCCTCCCATTCTCTGACACCAGACTGATTGGTGGTTTATTTCTCTAACAACCTCTTGTGTTTTTGTTGCCAGGCAACCACTGAGCAGAAGAAGCTGAGCCATGCTGGATCCAAGCCCTGCCTCTCCGAGAGCAGCGGCCGACTCCCTCAGATAGCCATGAACACCTGCAAGTACAATGGTGGCGTAGTGAGACCACTGGGCAGCCTGGCGTCGTCGCGGCGCAACCTGGCAGAGCTCGACTCGGAGACGCAGCCCCTCCAGACGTTGCACAGCTCCGGACTGGAGGTGGTGGTATCAAAGGGCAACGGCGAGGACCCCAGCAAGGCGTCCAATGAGAGCCTGGTCAGGGACGGTAACGGTGCTCCTGTGAAGAAGAACAAGGACATTGGCTATAGGCTCGGCCACCGGAGGGCGCTCTTTGAGAAACGGAAGAGACTCAGTGACTACGCCCTCATCTTTGGAATGTTCGGGATCGTCGTCATGGTGACTGAGACTGAACTGTCCTGGGGAGTTTACGGCAAGGTAATTAGTGTGGGTGGTCTTTTTGTTTGTTGAATAACTCCAATGCTGAAATTCTCTGAGTCGCTATACACAATTTCCCCACTGTGGGGGAAAACACGAGGGAGTTCTCATAGACCGGCAGCAAAAAAAGCCTCATGTTGCTTATGAATGCATTTCACACTACTTTTAAATTCTAATTGGATTGTAAGGCTCGTATGAATGTCCTGCTTAATATATTGTTTGTGTCATCCTCACAAATCAACTGCATTACACTAAAACACTTGAAATTCAACCAGTAAAATGTCAATGAACATTAGCATTCTAGCCAACTGCTGCATCCAAAAATAGGATCTTTGCAACAATCACAACCAAATGTAATCTTAGCAACTGTTCAAGCAATAATCAAAACAACATTGTAATGCTATGAGAGCTCCCCCAAAAATGATTTAGTTTTGAAGTTATTACTACGTAAATCTAGACTATGTTTAATGGCTGCAGATGGCAAACGGCAATTGTTTTCCCCCATACTTGTTTATGACGTGAATAACGACTCTGAGTATGCTATGTTTAGATAGGAAGTCATGTTAAACATGGTGAACTTCAGAGATATTTGTCTAAGTAGAATGACAATGTTTGCGATTCAAAAAATGTCAGAGCTTGGCCAAAGGACTGTTTTCACTAGGCTGCTGCTGGTATTTTGAGAGTCACTTTGAAGCCTGCCCTGCAGCCAAACACAACGCTGCCCAATCAGAGAGCTGCTTCAAAGTGTCGGACATTATCTCTGACCAGCACGTGGTAGTGTCAGGACAACCCAACATGGCGGCAGGCTGTTGTCATTTCAGGGTCGCCACGACCTGGTCACGACTCCCTGACCTATCATTAGCTCCATCAACCAATCAATTTGGATTTGGGCAGTGCTTTCTGTACCAAACATTTGTCACAGTGCACTTAGGGAAAGGTTTGGCCCCAATGTTTACAAGACTGCACTTTGGCTAGCGTCACCACATAGTCAATGCAACGAGCCAGCATTGATTGGCCTAAGTAATAGCTGGAACGGCTACTGAATGTTTACAACTGCATGACGTCAAGTAAGATTGAGCAGCAATGTTTTGGTTATGTCCAGCCAATTCTACACATTTATTTGAATTGTTAAATTCAATATTGCATATACAGTGGGGCAAAAAAGTATTTAGTCAGCCACCAATTGTGCAAGTTCTCCCACTTAAAAAGATGAGAGTGGCCTGTAATTTTCATCATAGGTACAGACAAAATTAGAAAAAAAATCCAGAAAATCACATTGTAGGATTTTTAATGAATTTCTTTGCATATTATGGTGGAAAATAAGTATTTGGTCACCTACAAACAAGCAAGATTTCTGGCTCTCACAGACCTGTAACTTCTTCTTTAAGAGGCTCCTCTGTCCTCCACTCGTTACCTGTATTAATGGCACCTGTTTGAATTTGTTATCAGTATAAAAGACACCTGTCCACAACCTCAAACAGTCACACTCCAAACTCCACTATGGCCAAGACTAAAGAGCTGTCAAAGGACACCAGAAACAAAATTGTAGACCTGCACCAGGCTGGGAAGACTGCATCTGCAATAGGTAAGCAGCTTGGTTTGAAGAAATCAACTGTGGGAGCAATTATTAGGAAATGGAAGACAAACAAGACCACTGATAATCTCCCTCGATCTGGGGCTCCACACAAGATCTCACCCCGTGGGGTCAAAATTATCACAAGAACGGTGAGCAAAAATCCCAGAACCACACAGGGGGACCTAGTGAATGACCTGCAGAGAGCTGGGACCAAAGTAACAAAGCCTACCATCAGTAACACACTACGCCGCCAGGGACTCAAATCCTGCAGTGCCAGACGTGTCCCCCTGCTTAAGCCAGTACATGTCCAGGCCCGTCTGAAGTTTGCTAGAGAGCATTTGGATGATCCAGAAGAAGATTGGGAGAATGTCATATGGTCAGATGAAACCAAAATATAACTTTTTGGTAAAACTCAACACGTCGTGTTTGGAGGACAAAGAATGCTGAGTTGCATCCAAAGAACACCATACCTACTGTGAAGCATGGGGGTGGAAACATCATGCTTTGGGACTGTTTTTCTGCAAAGGGACCAGGACGACTGATCCGTGTAAAGGAAAGAATGAATGGGGCCATGTATCGTGAGATTTTGAGGGAAAACCTCCTTCCATCAGCAAGGGCATTGAAGATGAAATGTGGCTGGGTCTTTCAGCATGACAATGATCCCAAACACCCAGGCAACGAAGGAGTGGCTTCGTAAGAAGCATTTCAAGGTCCTGGAGTGGCCTAGCCAGGCTCCAGATCTCAACCACATAGAACATCTTTGGAGGGAGTTGAAAGTCCGTGTTGCCCAGCAACAGCCCTAAAACATCCCTGCTCTAGAGGATATCTGCATGGAGGAATGGGCCAAAATACCAGTGACAGTGTGTGAAAACCTTGTGAAGACTTACAGAAGACTTGTCATTGCCATCCAAGGGTATATAACAAAGTATTGAGATAAACTTTTGTTATTGACCAAATACTTATTTTCCACCATAATTTGCAAATAAATTCATTAAAAATCCTACAATGTGATTTTCTGGATTTTTTTTTCTCATTTTGTCTGTCATAGTTGAAGTGTACATATGATGACAATTACAGGCCTCTCTCATCTTTTTAAGTGGGAGAACTTGCACAATTGGTGGCTGACTAAATACTTTTTTGCCCCACTGTAGGTGTCTATAAGGTTTCTATTAACCAATTTTTGTAGTAAATTTAGATGAATTGTGGTGTTGGTCTGAGTTTAAATTGAACTGATCCCTGAGTGACACAGCAGTTCTACCATATAGAATATGCGCTACAATAAGGACGAGTCATTTTTCATCTTGTATGTCACATCACATGGACATGTGAGTCAGTCAAGATTTTTCCCAACCCTTAAAGAGGTGTGGTGGGGGGTTGGTGTGTTAAAGGAAGTGAGCTTTTGGGGACTGAAAAAACCTTATACATCTGTCAGGTGGATTAATTGGTTTTACTCAATGTTATTTCACAGGGGACTTCTCAAAACAATTTCAGACATTATAGGGTCTTGAGTGGTGCCAGAGACCTGAGGGGCAAAGCAATCAAGTTGATTGCTAAAAATACATTCGCTAATTTTCTCCCCGCCTGTTACTATATATTGTGGCTGCATGATCAGTGTAATGGCTCATATTGTAATGCATGCTTACTTGACCCCACCCCAAGAGAGCATATCAATATGCATTTACAACGACTTGGTCGTCCGCGGGCCTTGACAACATAGCAATGGGCAGCTTTTACAATCGTCCCTGACGATTATTTACAATGATTCCTATTGTTGTTATTGTCGCTGTTGTCAGGATTGTGATTACAACCCCCCCATCATTGTATAACATGTTTTACTCCCCACCATTATTACAGCTGATTCATCAAATCACTTTTTACCCACAGAGGGAAGTCTAGTAGTGCAGGTACTTATTCCAAAGATCTATGACCCCTTTATAGGCGTTGCAGCTCTAGCGTCCAAACGATCAATTCATCACTTGCACCTCTCACGGTGGTTTGCTTCCTGCTAACGCTACTGTAGAAGATGCACAACATAACTGCTCGGTTTCTGCATCTAGGCTACTATTAGATTGAAAATACCTAGTGGTGGGTTTGATGTATAAATAGTTTGTGTACTGTTTAGAGCCCATGTTTGACCTTTACTTCCTGCTACTGTCATGATTTGAGACAACACTTTGTGGTGCTGTTGTTTTTAGTTCAAACCCCTTTCCTCAGCTCTCTCGTTTTAAGCTGATAATATGTGGTGTTTTCATTGTCAGTGTTCCTCTCCCTCCTACTAGCTACGTTCACTGCAGAGGGAAACCTTTTCGAAAGATAGATGGATTCACTTTGGTCTTGTTTGCTCCATCCAACAATATTTCTAAAATCCACATGTTTTACCCACCATGAAGACTGCCTAAATTATTTCACACAACAACAACGAAAATCTAAGTTGAAGATTTCTTCTATTAATGCTTTTACATGTACAGTTCTGAGGTGAAGCCCAGGTATGACCCCTCCTCTGAAAGTCAACATAGGTTGCACATGCTATGTAATCGTCAATAAATATTCTTAATTTATTTGATATATTTATATTTCTCCTCAATATCACTGTATCTCTAAACTATATTTATTGTGTGTCTGTCTCTCACTACAGGAATCTTCGTACTCATTTGCACTGAAATGCCTTATCAGCCTTTCCACTGTTATATTGCTTGGTCTTATAATAATGTACCATGCCCGGGAAATCCAGGTGAGTCGAAATAATGCAACAATTTAGCAGGAAATAACATTTCATTGTTAGAATTTATGGGCTGGTGTGGTGATTGCCTGAATTGCTTAAAAATTGAGTTTGATTATTGAGTGTGATGATGCCCGTTATTGCTGATTTTTAAAAAAAGTATTCAACATTTAAACAGGTCAAGATACTTTACAGTCCTAATTCAGCTGATTTATATTATAATATTTACAGAAAATGACTGAAATAACTGTTACTTTTTTTAAGGCTCTTTAAAATGTGAAGAGTGGCATCTATTAAAGCTGTAATCCACAGTAGTGAAACTGCCACGTCTGTTTGCAATATTACAAAAAGAGGTTACTTCAAACAACCAACACTGTTTTTTTCTCTCTGACATCTTGAACATCATTACACACGAGATAGAACAGCAGAGTATGTACTACGGACTGTAAAATAAAGTATATAACTACAGTAAAATAAAGTATATAAAGACTGAAAGAGAAAGTTTATAACTACTGTAAAATAAAGTAGGTAAAGTCTGTCAAAATAACGCATAACTAAGCTACTTCTTCCTTTTCCGCAGCTGTTTATGGTGGACAATGGGGCAGACGACTGGAGGATAGCCATGACGTACGAGCGCATCTTCTTCATCGTGCTGGAGCTGCTGGTGTGCGCCATCCACCCCATCCCGGGCCATTACCGCTTCACGTGGACGGCGCGGATCGCCTTCACCTACACTCCGTCGACGGCCAACGCCGACGTGGACATCATCCTCTCCATCCCCATGTTCCTCAGGCTCTACCTGATCGGCCGCGTCATGCTGCTGCACAGCAAGCTCTTCACTGACGCCTCATCGCGCAGCATCGGCGCCCTCAACAAGATCAACTTCAACACGCGCTTCGTCATGAAGACGCTCATGACCATCTGCCCCGGCACCGTGCTGCTGGTCTTCAGCATCTCCTCCTGGATCATCGCCGCCTGGACGGTGCGAGTCTGCGAGAGGTAAACGGCTAGGGAGTTCCCTAAAGAGGGAAAAACCCAGCCAATCGCCACAGAAACGCACGCCCCCATCGTTGTGCACTGTGTGTGTCGGCACTCCCCCCTTCTCTATCTCGCTCCCCCTTCCCCCTTCTCCTTCTCTCCCTCCTTCCCCTTTCCTCCCTCCTTCTCTCTCTCTCCCTCCTTCCCCCTTCTCCCCCCCCTCTCTCTCACCTTCTCTCTCACACTTTCTCTCTCTCCCTCCCCCACTTCTCTCTCTTTCCCCCTCCGCACCCCCTCTCTCTCCCTCCTTCTCTTCTCTCTCTTGCCCCCTCCGTACCCCCTATCTCTCTCTCCATCACTTCTCTCTCTCTCCCCCTCCGTATCCCCCTTTTTCTCGCTCCCTCCCTTCCCCCTTCTGTCTCTCTCCTTCCCCTTCTCTCTCTCTCTTTCATTCCCCCTTCTCTCTCTCTCTTTCATTCCCCCTTCTGTCTCTCTCCTTCCCCTTCTCTCTCTCTCTTTCATTCCCCCTTCTGTCTCTCTCTTTCATTCCCCCTTCTCTCTCTCTCTTTCATCCCCCTTCTCTCTCTCTCTTTCATTCCCCCTTCTCTCTCTCTCTTTCATCCCCCTTCTCTCTCTCTCTTTCATCCCCCTTCTCTCTCTCTCTTTCATTCCCCCTTCTCTCTCTCTCTTTCATTCCCCCTTCTCTCTCTCTCTTTCATTCCCCCTTCTGTCTCTCTCCTTCCCCTTCTCTCTCTCTCTTTCATTCCCCCTTCTGTCTCTCTCCTTCCCCTTCTCTCTCTCTCTTTCATTCCCCCTTCTCTCTCTCTCTTTCATTCCCCCTTCTGTCTCTCTCCTTCCCCTTCTCTCTCTCTCTTTCATCCCCCTTCTCTCTCTCTCTTTCATTCCCCCTTCTCTCTCTCTCTTTCATTCCCCCTTCTGTCTCTCTCTTTCATTCCCCCTTCTCTCTCTCTCTCTTTCATTCCCCCTTCTCTCTCTCTCTTTTCATTCCCCCTTCTCTCTCTCTCTTTCATTCCCCCTTCTCTCTCTCTCTCTTTCATTCCCCCTTCTCTCTCTCTCTTTCATTCCCCTTCTCTCTCTCTCTTTCATTCCCCCTTCTCTCTCTCTCTTTTTCATTCCCCCTTCTCTCTCTCTCTTTTCATTCCCCCTTCTCTCTCTCTCTCTTTCATTCCCCCTTCTGTCTCTCTCCTTCCCCTTCTCTCTCTCTCTTTCATTCCCCCTTCTCTCTCTCTCTTTCATTCATTCCCCTCTCTCTCTCTCTCTCTCTCTCTCTCTCTCTTTCATTCCCCCTTCTCTCTCTCTCTCTTTCATTCCCCCTTCTGTCTCTCTCCTTCCCCTTCTCTCTCTCTCTTTCATTCCCCCTTCTCTCTCTCTCTTTCATTCCCCCTTCTGTCTCTCTCCTTCCCCTTCTCTCTCTCTCTTTCATTCCCCCTTCTGTCTCTCTCCTTCCCCTTCTCTCTCTCTCTCTTCATTCCCCCTTCTGTCTCTCTCCTTCCCCTTCTCTCTCTCTCTTTCATTCCCCCTTCTCTCTCTCTCTCTTTCATTCCCCCTTCTCTCTCTCTCTCTTTCATTCCCCCTTCTGTCTCTCTCCTTCCCCTTCTCTCTCTCTCTTTCATTCCCCCTTCTGTCTCTCTCCTTCCCCTTCTCTCTCTCTCTTTCATTCCCCCTTCTCTCTCTTTTTCATTCCCCCTTCCCTCTCTCTCTTTCATTCCCCCTTCTCTCTCTCTCTTTCATTCCCCCTTCTGTCTCTCTCTTTCATTCCCCCTTCTCTCTCTTTTTCATTCCCCCTTCCCTCTCTCTCTTTCATTCCCCTTCTCTCTCTCTCTTTCATTCCCCCTTCTGTCTCTCTCTTTCATCCCCCTTCTCTCTCTCTCTTTCATTCCCCCTTCTCTCTCTCTCTTTCATTCCCCCTTCTCTCTCTCTCTTTCATTCCCCCTTCTGTCTCTCTCTCTCTCTTTCATTCCCCCTTCTGTCTCTCTCTCTCTCTTTCATTCCCCCTTCTCTCTCTCTCTTTCATTCCCCCTTCTCTCTCTCTCTCTCTTTTTCATTCCCCCTTCTCTCTCTCTCTTTCATTCCCCCTTCTCTCTCTCTCTCTCTTTCATTCCCCCTTCTCTCTCTCTCTCTTTCATTCCCCCTTCTCTCTCTCTCTTTTTCATTCCCCCTTCTCTCTCTCTCTCTTTCATTCCCCCTTCTCTCTCTCTCTCTTCATTCCCCCTTCTCTCTCTCTCTCTTTCATTCCCCCTTCTCTCTCTCTTTCATTCCCCCTTCTCTCTCTCTCTCTTTCATTCCCCCTTCTGTCTCTCTTCATTCCCCTTCTCTCTCTCTCCATTCCCCTTCTCTCTCTCTCTTTCATTCCCCCTTCTCTCTCTCTCTTTCATTCCCCCTTCTCTCTCTCTCTCTCTCATTCCCCCTTCTCTCTCTCTCTTCATTCCCCCTTCTCCCTCTTTCATTCCCCCTCTCTCTCTCTCTCATTCCCCCTTCTCTCTCTCTCTCTCTTTCATTCCCCCTTCTGTCTCTCTCCTTTCCCTTCTCTCTCTCTCTTTCATTCCCCCTTCTCTCTCTCTCTTTCATTCCCCCTTCTCTCTCTCTCTCTTTCATTCCCCCTTCTCTCTCTCTCTCTTTCATTCCCCCTTCTGTCTCTCTCCTTCCCCTTCTCTCTCTCTCTTTCATTCCCCCTTCTCTCTCTCTCTTCATTCCCCCTTCTGTCTCTCTCCTTCCCCTTCTCTCTCTCTCTTTCATTCCCCCTTCTGTCTCTCTCCTTCCCCTTCTCTCTCTCTCTTTCATTCCCCCTTCTCTCTCTCTCTTTCATTCCCCCTTCTCTCTCTCTCTTTCATTCCCCCTTCTCTCTCTCTCTCTTTCATTCCCCCTTCTGTCTCTCTCCTTCCCCTTCTCTCTCTCTTTTCATTCCCCTTCTGTCTCTCTCCTTCCCCTCCTTCTCTCTCTCTCTTTCATTCCCCCTTCTCTCTCTTTTTCATTCCCCCTTCTCTCTCTCTTTCATTCCCCCTTCTCTCTCTCTCTTTCATTCCCCCTTCTGTCTCTCTCTTTCATTCCCCCTTCTCTCTCTTTTTCATTCCCCCTTCCCTCTCTCTCTTTCATTCCCCCTTCTCTCTCTCTCTTTCATTCCCCCTTCTGTCTCTCTCTTTCATCCCCCTTCTCTCTCTCTCTTTTCATTCCCCCTTCTCTCTCTCTCTTTCATTCCCCCTTCTCTCTCTCTCTTTCATTCCCCCTTCTCTCTCTCTCTCTTTCATTCCCCCTTCTCTCTCTCTCTCTCTCTCTCTTTTCATTCCCCCTTCTCTCTCTCTCTTTCATTCCCCCTCTCTCTCTCTCTCTTTCATTCCCCCTTCTCTCTCTCTCTCTTTCATTCCCCCTTCTCTCTCTCTCTTTCATTCCCCCTTCTCTCTCTCTCTCTTTCATTCCCCCTTCTCTCTCTCTCTCTTTCATTCCCCCTTCTCTCTCTCTCTCTTTCATTCCCCCTTCTCTCTCTCTCTCTTTCATTCCCCCTTCTCTCTCTCTCTCTTTCATTCCCCCTTCTGTCTCTCTCCTTCCCCTTCTCTCTCTCTCTTTCATTCCCCCCTTCTCTCTCTCTCTTTCATTCCCCCTTCTCTCTCTCTTTCATTCCCCCTTCTCTCTCTCTCTCTCTTTCATTCCCCCTTCTGTCTCTCTCCTTCCCCTTCTCTCTCTCTCTTTCATTCCCCCTTCTCTCTCTCTCTTTCATTCCCCCTTCTGTCTCTCTCCTTCCCCTTCTCTCTCTCTCTTTCATTCCCCCTTCTGTCTCTCTCCTTCCCCTTCTCTCTCTCTCTTTCATTCCCCCTTCTCTCTCTCTCTCTTTCATTCCCCCTTCTGTCTCTCTCCTTCCCCTTCTCTCTCTCTCTTTCATTCCCCCTTCTGTCTCTCTCCTTCCCCTTCTCTCTCTCTCTTTCATTCCCCCTTCTCTCTCTTTTTTCATTCCCCCTTCCCTCTCTCTCTTTCATTCCCCCTTCTCTCTCTCTCTTTCATTCCCCCTTCTGTCTCTCTCCTTCCCCTTCTCTCTCTCTCTTTCATTCCCCCTTCTGTCTCTCTCCTCCCCCCTCTCTCTCTCTCTTTCATTCCCCCTTCTGTCTCTCTCCTTCCCCTTCTCTCTCTCTCTTTCATTCCCCCTTCTGTCTCTCTCCTTCCCCTTCTCTCTCTCTCTTTCATTCCCCCTTCTGTCTCTCTCCTTCCCCTTCTCTCTCTCTTTCATTCCCCCTTCTGTCTCTCTCCTTCCCCTTCTCTCTCTCTCTTTCATTCCCCCTTCTCTCTCTCTCTCTTTCATTCCCCCTTCTGTCTCTCTCCTTCCCCTTCTCTCTCTCTCTTTCATTCCCCCTTCTGTCTCTCTCCTTCCCCTTCTCTCTCTCTCTTTCATTCCCCCTTCTCTCTCTTTTTCATTCCCCCTTCCCTCTCTCTCTTTCATTCCCCCTTCTCTCTCTCTCTTTCATTCCCCCTTCTGTCTCTCTCCTTCCCCTTCTCTCTCTCTCTTTCATTCCCCCTTCTGTCTCTCTCCTTCCCCTTCTCTCTCTCTCTTTCATTCCCCCTTCTGTCTCTCTCCTTCCCCTTCTCTCTCTCTCTTTCATTCCCCCTTCTGTCTCTCTCCTTCCCCCTTCTCTCTCTCTCTTTCATTCCCCCTTCTCTCTCTCTCTTTCATTCCCCCTTCTGTCTCTCTCCTTCCCCCTTCTCTCTCTCTCTCATTCATTCCCCCTTCTCTCTCTCTCTTTCATTCCCCCTTCTGTCTCTCTCCTTCCCCCTTCTCTCTCTCTCTCATTCATTCCCCCTTCTCTCTCTCTCTTTCATTCCCCCTTCTGTCTCTCTCCTTCCCCTTCTCTCTCTCTCTCCTCCCCCTTCTCTCTCTCTCTTTCATTCCCCCTTCTGTCTCTCTCCTTCCCCTTCTCTCTCTCTCTTTCATTCCCCCTTCTCTCTCTCTCTTTCATTCCCCCTTCTGTCTCTCTCCTTCCCCCTTCTCTCTCTCATTCATTCCCCCTTCTCTGTCTCTCTTTCATTCCCCCTTCTGTCTCTCTCCTTCCCCTTCTCTCTCTCTCTCCTCCCCTTCTCTCTCTCTCTCTTTCATTCCCCCTTCTGTCTCTCTCCTTCCCCCTTCTCTCTCTCTCATTCATTCCCCCTTCTCTCTCTCTCTTTCATTCCCCCTTCTGTCTCTCTCCTTCCCCTTCTCTCTCTCTCTTTCATTCCCCCTTCTGTCTCTCTCCTTCCCCTTCTCTCTCTCTCTTTCATTCCCCCTTCTCTCTCTTTTTCATTCCCCCTTCTGTCTCTCTCCTTCCCCTTCTCTCTCTCTCTCCTCCCCCTTCTCTCTCTCTCTTTTTCATTCCCCCTTCTGTCTCTCTCCTTCCCCTTCTCTCTCTCTCTTTCATTCCCGTTTTCTGTTATCTGTGTCCAGTTGTGTTGTCGTGTTCTGTTCATGCTCACCAGCCCAAAGTAATGTCTTGATGTGTCGTACCCCCACACACACCACTGCCTGGGTAAAAAAAAGGGGTTTCATTAGCTCAGCGATCACTCCACGAGTCCCTATTCCTTGTTTTAATGCTATTTTAGCAGCTTTTCAATTATTCATGAGTGTCTAATTGTTTGTTTGCTGAATGGTTTGTTTTGTTAATGCTGAGCAGCCCCAAGGATCCCCGTTCACATCAGGATTTTTCTCAAGGGGGCGGTGGGGATTCTCACAGATCTCAGAGTAAAGGGAGGAGGCAGGGAAGAGCACGCTTTTTTCAGACCAATTACAAGTTTATCATTACTTTGATGTTAAGTTGTCTTCTTTGGTGTGTAGGGGCTGAGGGAGGTGGGATGGGTTGACGTCAGCTCCTGTAATACTTCGTTATGACAAAAGGGCTGTAAAGTCAAAAAGTCAAACAGTCAAATCAGTCAACAGGAACGCTCGCTGCCAATCTTTCAGTCAGTCAGACGGTGAGTTGCTCTCTTACGTTTTGCTTGCTTTTTATTTCCTCCCTTTCCATCTCATACCTCCTTGCTCTCTTAACCCCTCACTAACCACTTCCCCCTGCACCCTGGAGCCACGTAAGGACCAGCAGAGAAAACAGTGTTTGACCTTTGGCTCCACCTCCACATGAAATGGAAAAGAAGTAGCGTGAGGTGCAACTCGAATCCAACTTCACCAAATAGTTTGTTGGCACACATTCAAAAGAACACTCTGTTCATCAAGCCTACAGGAATGAATAGTGTATTGCTGAAGGTACTTGCATAAAACCTTAAAGTGATACTGTCACAAGGATGGACACACTGTTTTTTTTCCTGTCTTAGATTTAACCATGAAAGATACTGGTGTTGCCAAATACTGTGAAAAGCATGAATAGAACGTATGGATGACATTGTTGGTGTTGTATCTGTCTGGTAATCTTTCAACATTACAAAGGAAAACCATAGAACCACAGGGAAATGTAACCAAGCTCTACAGTCGGGTGTCTATGGTACTTGGACGCAACATGCGGCTGGAGTCAACACCATGAAATATCTAGAGTGGCTAATGGGGTCAGGATAGATGATATGCCCACCACACGCTCCGTGCCAAACTAGTCCGCAGCAGTGCATGCAATATAAGGCAGTCCAGTTATGGTTTCAATTTGAAAATAACATGTTTCCGTGTGTTTGGGTAAGTGTTTGTGTGTCGTGTGAGTGTGTGTGTGTGTGTGTGTGTGTGAGTGTCTATAATGTTATACTTTCTATTTCCCCACTATGCTGCTCCATAGGGATACCATGTGAGTCCTCGCTCTCTAGCCGTGGAAAAACCTATCATTTTGCACCGAGCTGGCGCCACTGCTGCCCTGAGTGGGTGAGGGATGGGGGTGGGATTGGGCGAGGGGCAGCCCCCCTTAAAAAACTGCTATCCTTTCCAAACAGAGTAAGGCAAAGGGGGACTAGGTATTCGCCCCTTAGTCGGCATGAATGTGGCACCCATCCTCAAAACCCCAGAAATATGTCAACAAAGAACAATACATTCAGTGGCTTTAGGAGGCGAAACCTATGATTTGAGCAGCACTTTGAACCAAGCGTCTCTTTCTAAACTGTTTTGTGGTAGCAAAAAGGAGGAGGAGGAGGAGGAAGGAGTTTGCTAAAATGGAGCAGCTCCTTCAAGTCACCTTCACCAGCAAGCCGGAGGGCAATTGTCTTTTTTCATTCCTCTTCCTTATGTAATTGTTATAGATCCATAATGTGCCCACTCTTTTCAGCATCTACTTCCAAGATTTGCTGAGGAACAAAAGCTTTTTAGTCCTTTGTGTTCTCGCACATTACCATTCCATTATGAGTCTCCCCTCGAATAATTGATTGAATGATGTCGTAATCGTTAGGTATTCTACAGGCTTTTGTCACTTCTGCCAGCTGATTCAGTTTGCTCAAGACGTGGCAAAGGAATTTAATCTGAGATACATATTCATACAAAACATCCGTGCTTATTTGAGGAGAAAACAAATATCAAGTCATTTGTCTGGTACAAAGTCGTTAATGTGGATTTAAGCTCGATTTTGATTTTTTTTAACCAAATTTCTAACATTTAACCATATTATAATAACCCCATTAACCCGGAAGTGTTTCACGAAAGGCTCTTCAGATAGGATGATGAATAGTGAGGGTGTTGCTATCCGTTCTAGCACAGTTTCCAAAATTGAGTCATGAGGAGTTTGTTTCTTCAAGGCAAATGCAGTGTCTCCAGTTTGAAGTTTCATAACATGGATTGAGTTCTCACCTGTGGTAAACAATGAAACAGCATGGTAGTCTTCATGTTTACTGCTCTCGATCCCATCACTCCAACACACTCAAAAAAAGAGGCGCTTGTTTTCCAAAGTGCTGTGCGTGAGTTTGGAAATGAATCTGCTGATGCACTGTTACATTGACCACGCTCCTGAGCCAAAGGGCAGAACGGTGTGAGATTGGACGAGCACGGAGTCTGTCTGGAATAGACGGGCGAATGAAAGACACATGGTGGGTGGAGGGGACAGGAGGGGTGGTTGGCTGAGTGGCGGAGTTGGCAGGAACCCTGATGGTACAGTAGAGGGAAGCAATGCTGGTCACTGCCCCCTTGATACAGCTCCAGAGCTCCCCTACTTTATTGAAGATCCTCAGTCTTTTGCCGTTCTTATCAAACACCTCCTCTTTTGCTTCATGATGCTTTGCAGATTTCCTACTACTGTACCCATCTTACGTGGCATGCTTGCAGTTTTTCCTCATCCCCTCCCCCACTTATTTATCTTTCCTTATTCATAACCAGCAGGCCTAATCCAGTCAGAACTCAGATACACTTGCATGCCTTGCCTGTCCCCTCTCCGGTCCTATCTCCTCTCTCTAACTCTCTCTCGCTCTGAAACGAAACATTTTTTTTTTCATGAGACAGTCGTTTCTCACCCCGGTCTTCCTGGGGAACTCTGGCCATATAACAAGCTTTGGAAAGTTAAGAGACTTTCCCTCATCACAGATTAACAGGGTCGAGTTACTGGCCGGTTACTGACCGATATCATGTGTGTGTTGTTGTCACTTGACCGGAAGACACAGTGCACAGCTTCATGTAGAGCGGAATCCTAACCAGAGATACGTGTGCGCTTGAGCTTTCGCCACAACTAAAAGTTGTGTGTAAATCTCACATTAGTGTCTGTGTGAAAGGTCATGTGGACCTTCAAGCAGAGTTTGAGTTGTATCTTGTGTACCATTGGAGTATACCTCCACACTGTATTCTTCATGCCTGTTGATATTCCATACAGTAGTTATTACTGACAATGGACACGCATGACCTAACAAAGTTCCGGAACACGATGATGTTGACGTTCATCAAAGAAAGCTTTTGAGGCTATAAGGCTATACGAAAGAGTTTTAGCTTTGCTCTTAAGTCCACAATGGCTGTTTGAAGGTGATATCCTGTAGGGAAATTCTGTGTTATGTCTTCTATCACCTGATACTTTTACTTGTGCTATTTTTGGTTGTGTTGGCTGTGCTACGGCTTGTATCGCTCGCGTCATATTGTGAGACTTTGTTTCAAATACACGTTATTACCATTTTGTTCAGTAAATGATAATGAAAGGATAGACTTTTATCTTGACTCGACATGTTTGCTAGAGTCCATTTGGAGTGCTTGCTTTGCATTTTGGCTGGATGATGCGAGCACAATTAGGTCTGCAGTTTTTTTATTAGGTCATCCCCAGTTGAGTTGAATCCTATCTGTATGTTTACCGCTTCTGACACCCCCCCCCCTCTTACATTTCAACAAATTTGTCCCAAAATAATCTCTACCATTGCTCAAATTCTCATTTAAATCAAGGAGACTTGTTAAAATTCCTTTAATGTGCTACGATGAGTTTCCTGTAGAAATGACTGTTGTTAGTACATGGACAAGCTAAGGCATATAATAGTCCCCTTTTAATGTTCTTTCCAATGCAGTGGCTTATATTAGGAGCAGATGAGGCTGTCCAACAATTTGCCTGCTCAGGGTAATACTAATAAAAACACTGCTTGCTGCTCAATATACAGTATTGCGTTCTCAATAACTGGTTAAACCAGTTTTTCTCAATTTCAGGTTTAATCAGACTTGCATGCAGCATGCCATTCAAGGAACAAATAATCATTTATTTGGCAGTATTGTCTACTCCTATATACTGTTGTCTTTATAGGTAACAGTTATTGATATCTCTAACAATTCTTTCCAACCAATGTTTTTGGCAAATGTTTCTATGTTACTTTTTAGTACCACAACTGACTACAGGGTTTGGAAGATTCAGAATACTTATGTCATTTTGATTTCATTCCTCAAATAGCTCAGATCAAGATTTCCCAAACTCGGTCCTTCCCAAAATCTAAAGCTTAAGCTTCAACCTATAATATACAGCATAGACCAGGGTATTCAAATATGTGTAGTGCTAGGGCAAAAAACCAAACATGTACCCAGGGGGGCCCCAGGACCGAGTTTGGGAAGCTCTGGCTTAGAAGACACATTGTCAGGCATTGCCACTGTATGTCCCTGGGACAAACCATCTGTTTCTTGCATGAGCTCATCCACATATGGTGAGAGAGGGAGATAAAGAATTCTGGGGGAGATGGCCAGGGTTAAAGACCAGATGACATGAAGAGATGGCCAGGGTTAAAGACCAGATGACATGAAGAGATGGCCAGGGTTAAAGACCAGATGACATGAAGAGATGGCCAGGGTTAAAGACCAGATGACATGAAGAGATGGCCAGGGTTAAAGACCAGATGACATGAAGAGATGGCCAGGGTTAAAGACCAGATGACATGAAGAGATGGCCAGGGTTAAAGACCAGATGACATGAAGAGATGGCCAGGGTTAAAGACCAGATGACATGAAGAGATGGCCAGGGTTAAAGACCAGATGACATGAAGAGATGGCCAGGGTTAAAAGACCAGATGACATGAAGAGATGGCCAGGGTTAAAGACCAGATGACATGAAGAGATGGCCAGGGTTAAAGACCAGATGACATGAAGAGATGGCCAGGGTTAAAGACCAGATGACATGAAGAGATGGCCAGGGTTAAAGACCAGATGACATGAAGAGATGGCCAGGGTTAAAGACCAGATGACATGAAGAGATGGCCAGGGTTAAAGACCAGATGACATGAAGAGATGGCCAGGGTTAAAGACCAGATGACATGAAGAGATGGCCAGGGTTAAAGACCAGATGACATGAAGAGATGGCCAGGGTTAAAGACCAGATGACATGAAGAGATGACCAGGGTTAAAGACCAGATGACATGAAGAGATGGCCAGGGTTAAAGACCAGATGACATTAAGGAATGGCCAGGGTTAAAGACCAGATGACATGAAGAGATGGCCAGGGTTAAAGACCAGATGACATGAAGAGATGGCCAGGGTTAAAGACCAGATGACATGAAGAGATGGCCAGGGTTAAAGACCAGATGACATTAAGAGATGGCCAGGGTTAAAGACCAGATGACATTAAGGCCAATGACATGAAGAGATGGCCAGGGTTAAAGACCAGATGACATTAAGCCAGGGTTAAAGACCAGATGACATGAAGAGATGGCCAGGGTTAAAGACCAGATGACATTAAGAGATGGCCAGGGTTAAAGACCAGATGACATTAAGAGATGGCCAGGGTTAAAGACCAGATGACATGAAGAGATGGCCAGGGTTAAAGACCAGATGACATTAAGAGATGGCCAGGGTTAAAGACCAGATGACATGAAGAGATGGCCAGGGTTAAAGACCAGATGACATGAAGAGATGGCCAGGGTTAAAGACCAGATGACATGAAGAGATGACCAGGGTTAAAGACCAGATGACATGAAGAGATGGCCAGGGTTAAAGACCAGATGACATTAAGGAATGGCCAGGGTTAAAGACCAGATGACATGAAGAGATGGCCAGGGTTAAAGACCAGATGACATTAAGAGATGGCCAGGGTTAAAGACCAGATGACATGAAGAGATGGCCAGGGTTAAAGACCAGATGACATTAAGAGATGGCCAGGGTTAAAAGACCAGATGACATGAAGAGATGGCCAGGGTTAAAGACCAGATGACATGAAGAGATGGCCAGGGTTAAAGACCAGATGACATGAAGAGATGGCCAGGGTTAAAGACCAGATGACATGAAGAGATGGCAGGGTTAAAGACCAGATGACATTAAGGATGGCCAGGGTTAAAGACCAGATGACATTAAGAGATGGCCAGGGTTAAAGACCAGATGACATGAAGAGATGACCAGGGTTAAAGACCAGATGACATGAAGAGATGACCAGGGTTAAAGACCAGATGACATGCCAGGGTTAAAGACCAGATGACATTAAGGAGGGTTAAAGACCAGATGACCAGGGTTAAAGACCAGATGACATGAAGAGATGGCCAGGACCAGATTAAAATGACCAGATGACATTAAGAGATGGCCAGGGTTAAAGACCAGATGACATGAAGAGATGATGGTTAAAAGACCAGATGACATGTTAAAAGACCAGATGACATTAAGAGATGGCCAGGGTTAAAAGACCAGATGACATGAAGAGATGGCCAGGGTTAAAAGACCAGATGACATTAAGAGATGGCCAGGGTTAAAAGACCAGATGACATTAAGGGATGGCCAGGGTTAAAGACCAGATGACATTAAGAGATGACCAGGGTTAAAGACGAGATGACATTATGGAATGGCCAGGGTTAAAGACCAGATGACATTATGGAATGGCCAGGGTTAAAGACCAGATGACATTAAGAGATGGCCAGGGTTAAAAGACCAGATGACATTAAGAGATGGCCAGGGTTAAAAGACGAGATGACATTATGGAATGGCCAGGGTTAAAGACCAGATGACATTAAGAGATGGCCAGGGTTAAAAGACCAGATGACATTAAGAGATGGCCAGGGTTAAAAGACGAGATGACATTAAGGGATGGCCAGGGTTTAATGAAGAGGAAAAAAGCATCACTGCATCCATTTGAACCAATTCCCATGACATTTTAGTCATTTAGCAGATGCTTTTATCCAGAGTGACTTACAGTAGTGAGTGCATATATTTCCATACTTTTTTTGTGCTGGTCCTCCATGGGAATCAAACCCACAACCTTGTCATTGCAAGTGACATGCTCTATCAACTGAGTCACACAGGACGCACAGGGGTGAGTTGTGTACTTAAATACCACCCAGAATAGTGACTTGTTTATGATGTTGACATTCTTCAATGGTCTCTCTTGTGTTGGCTGATGCGGTATAGTTTGCAATGTGTCACCGGTTAGGTTGTTTTCAACACTGTGAATCAAGTGGTATTCCTGTAGTCTAACACACATTAAAGCCCTTTCTGGAAGGAGTCATTTAGGTCTAGAGCTCTCATCTGTGCATACTTGCAAATAGAGTTGCTGACAAAGTAAGGGAACACAGAGTTTTTTGAGGGAGCGATCTTACAAACAATGACATGTCTACAACACAAAGCCTACTTCTATGGGATGTTTTGCAAGGGTGGGAGACATTTTATTTCAGACAATTCCTCTGGTCTCACACTAGGTCGAAAGTGGTGCCAGCTCTTGTCCATGCTATGCCAACACTCTACACAGTATATTGAGAGCTTCAAAATGCCATCGACTGGCTCTGCATCCGTAGCTTCTAGTGCCCATATCACTGTAGTCTATGGACATTTTGTCTGAGTCCTCTTCAAGATTCAAGAATTTGGGGGAAAACCTATCTAAAAACAAAAATTCCACACCAAACCATGTCCAGTCATAAATGTAAAGTCACAATAAGAGTATTCTTAAAGCAAATACATGTTGATACAGGGAAACCATACACTGCAATGTTACACCATTGTGGAAATGGAAAACAAACCTCTAGCATTGTCGTGCTCTAATCGCTTTCACCAGCCTAGAATCATTTGGACACTACGGCACTTAAAGTACTCCTCCTACAAAGGCGTAATTGGTGCCGTCAAGAGCAACCATGCAATTTGAGATAGTTCCAGTGTGTAAACCAGATTTTTCCCCAACCCCGATGAAGCCAGTGATTGAGTGGAACTCATCATGATACAATAAGCAATTAACACAACTGTAGAAGCAACTAACTTTCAGGACATATTTCACCTCTTTCTTTACAACTTAAGTTCACATGAATCACATGAATCAGAGGATAAAATAAGAAGCAGTGTAACATGTTGACAGAAACGACTTCCACCAGGTTCTGTCACAGAGTTAGTGATCTGGAATGACTCATGTATTTGCCTGGTTTAGTCACAGATTGTCTAAAATTAGCAAATTAGTCACTATAGTGTTGTCCCCCTTGCTCTAAGCCTTGTCAGAGAGGATGCTATTGAAGGCTAACAGTGCTGGATTCAGTGCGTATCGCAGAAGTATCACTTTATAGCTCGATTGAAATTTAAAGGCAATGTTCCCTCCCTCGTGGAGACTGCATTCATGGTAAACGCTGCATATGTCGGACTTTACATTTACATTTTAACACAAATTTTCCGCCATACTTCCACGATACGGATTGAATCCAGCCCTAACAATCCAGGTGAAAGAGAAGGGAAGTCAAAAACATTGAGCTTCTTAATGCGTTTTTACTGCTCTCCAGCATACAGATAAGAGACTGGCTGTATAAATATTCAACCCCCATCCACTTGACAATATTATGATATTTGTCAAGGATGGTTTTCACTTTGTCGTCGCTCTCTTTGCTCTCAATATACTGGCTTTTCAGCATGCAGGATGCAAACATCTTTTTAATGCCTGCATGGTATTGTATCGACGTGCTTCTTTGCCATAGAGTCGCTTGAACCCACACTATTGACTCTGAGGAAAAAAGGATCATGTTGATTTTCCTGACATTGAGCATGAAAGCAGAGTTGACATAAAGGAAAAATCCACTCAAAAACCGTCTTTCGGTATTTCTTTAATTAGTCCACTGTTGATACATGTTTTGCATGTCAGCAGTCACGTTTTCAAGATGCTGGACTTTCCAGAAGCAAAGTGTCACCGGTCACATCATATAATGCATTTTGGATCATCATGATCTGGGCGGCAGGGAGCCTAGTGGTTAGAGCGTTGGACTTGTAACCCGAAGGTTGCAAGATCGAAGCCCCGAGCTGACAAGGTAAAAATCTGTCTTTCTGGACAAGGCAGTTAACCCACTGTTCCTAGACTGTCAATGAAAATAAGAATTTGTTCTTAACTGACTTGACTAGTTAAATAAAGTTTTAAAAAAAATAACGATATGGCTGGTGACACACTGTATATTGAGCTTCTTGAAAGTCTAGTATCTTGAGAACTTGACTGTTGCTATGCAAAACATTTTGTGACTGTATCATCGGTGGACTAAAGATAGAAATACCAAAAGATAGTTTTTGAATGGAGTTTTCTTTTAAGGAAATCAGAGTTCAGCAACAACTGCTGAATGCACGGTTTGTTCCTTAATGAAAGTGATCTGTCTAGGAGGAGATTTTCAAGAATGTTCAAAGAGTTCCAAACTTGGTTCGCCTACCCCAGGTGTTACAAACTGTATTTCTGCATTGATTAGATTAAATTGTTCCGGCCATTTTTATTCCACATGCTGGGTCACTGCTGGATATTCAAGTCATTAGCATATTCCTAATTGTTTTAACAAGGATCCCTTTCGAAGAAAATCTCGGAGCAGAAATGTCATCCTCTTTAACCTTAATAGTCATCCTGTGTACTTTTGAGAGCTATTAGTAATCCTGCTGAACAATGCGCCTCAGTATTATGACTCCTCCTAGACAGCACCTTAGCCAATCAGGGATGTAGTATGTAAAGAAAGGTAGGGTTGGGCTGGATGGGTTAATTTTGGGACTTTATCCCACAATGCAAAGGGGATGGTAATGTCATCATCAATGTTGACATTTGAGGTGGTGTTTTTTTAATCTATCTGCTGTGGTTTTAGGGTTAGTGCTATCATGGGTCCTTGGGATGTCCCTACCCTAAACACTAACCTTAACCATAACCCTTACTTAACCCTAACCTTAACCCTTACCTTAACCCCTTTAAATGTCAACTTCAATGGGGTGAAGTCAGTTGGGACGTCGCAACGGTCCCGTTTAGACGTTGTGTTTTAAGGGGCATTGGCTATCGCATGTTTTTCTGCCATTTTCAGCAAACAGAATGATGAAATGAAGTGATACATTTTGAAGGAATGATGTTCATAACCAAACCTTTGTTGGGGTAGTTCAAACTCTTCACATTACAGATCCAAAGTAGTTTTTCCCCCATTGTGCTGTAAGAAATGAGAATTGACACTCTCCTTTCTTTAAACAAAATGATGTTGATGGTCAAATATATTTTCCTCTTGTAAAAGCAAATGCAAATGATTTGGGTGCATTGATTCAGAATCTGTTGGGAATGAGTGCTGATCAAAGTGGTTATAGTATTTTAGATTTCCAGTGATTAGTTTGGATTCAAATCCTGTAAGACTCAAACTTAAAAGATCGCCTGCGGTTCTCATAACGCTTAAATGCATAGCTGCATAACTTAATGTATGTCACTTTCTTTATTCCAATCATCTTTCATAATATTTTAATTGCTATGCTAATGAGTAGGAGATGTATGTCTGGAATCATGTCTATTTTTAAACGCTTCTCAATTGATATCATCCATCGTCTCAAGTTGTTTAATAGACACTGATACATACAGTAAATGTTCAGTGTTTTGCTGTGGAGAATTCTCAAACCGCCATCAGCGTTTAATTAGATTCTTTAAAAGGATTATTGAAATCAATTGTGTTTTCCCTTCCATATCATTTTAATTTGGCTACTCATTGAATGATTGAATGTGCATCTTAATTTACTACAGAGCATTGACTGAACAGCTACAGTATATTGGAATGTGGCGGCACAACTTCATAATGTTTCACCATGTTGTTTCCAACATGGATTGGGTGCTTTTTAGATGTGTAGTGCAGGCATGACGGAAGGTGAAACACTATGCACATGTCATTTTTTTCTTCTTCAACCACCTCTGTTAGTTCACGACCTCTCCAGCATGCTCAGGTTTCCTTTACAGTATCGGGTGTCACTGATGTGTATCTTCCTCTGTTTCTCTCTTCCTTACTTTAGGTATCATGACACACAGGAAGTGACCAGTAACTTCCTGGGAGCCATGTGGCTCATCTCTATTACCTTCCTCTCCATTGGCTACGGAGACATGGTACCTAACACGTACTGTGGGAAAGGCGTATGTCTGCTTACAGGGATCATGGTATGTTACTTGTCATTGGAAATTCCTTTTTTGTGTGTGTTTCATGCAGTATTGCATGACTAATAGACATATTATTCCCATGAAACAGCCATGTTTTAAATCTGACATCTATTTCTTCAACTTGTTGCTTTATTCCAGAGCAGCTCAACATCTTGAAATGTTTCCCTCCAAGCAGTCACCTCACTATTAATTCAATAACTCAACTCAAGTCACCCTTCACATTATTTCATTTCTGGGCCTGACTATGTTTCTGACCAATAGGGAGCTGGCTGCACTGCACTGGTGGTCGCCGTGGTAGCCAGGAAGTTGGAGTTGACCAAGGCTGAGAAGCATGTCCACAACTTCATGATGGACACACAACTCTGCAAACGAGTGAGTTACTCAAGCTCTCATTCTAGTGGCATCTTTGATCTTCCACCACTGAGCACTACTGTAAATGTCACATCACTTACTGAACGGGAGGTTATATTACAATAATACAATAACTGTCATTTATGGTTCCTGATGGAACAGGGTAAAACAAATTCATGTCCCTGGTAAGAAGTTATTTTCATCGGTTTACCTTTTTCAATTCAGTTTACCTTTCCCAATTCAGTTTACCTTTCCCAATTCAGTTTACCTTTCTCAATTCAGTTGACCTTTTTCAATTCAGTTGACCTTTTTCAATTCAGTTGACCTTTTTCAATTCAGTTTACCTTTCCCAATTCAGTTTACCTTTCCCAATTCAGTTTACCTTTCTCAATTCAGTTTACCCTTTTCAATTCAGTTGACCTTTTTCAATTCAGTTGACCTTTTTCAATTCAGTTGACCTTTTTCAATTCAATTTACCTTTCTCAATTCAGTTGACCTTTTTTAATTCAGTTGACCTTTTTTAATTCAGTTTACCTTTTTCAATTCAGTTTACCTTTTTCAATTCAGTTTACCTTTCCCAATTCAGTTTACCTTTCCCAATTCAGTTTACCTTTCTCAATTCCCTAAAAGTAAATCAACATAGAGTATTATGTTATGAACAGGCAGTTGTTCGGGACGCCCTGCTTTTGCCCGAGGGTTCACATGCGTTTCCTCATTGGTCGACAGGTAAAGAACACAGCTGCCAATGTACTCAGGGAAACATGGCTCATCTACAAACACACTAAGTTGGTCAAGAAGATCGATCACGCCAAGGTGCGGAAACACCAGCGCAAGTTTCTACAGGCCATCCATCAGTAAGTGTTGTTTCCCAAGATCAGGACTCCATCGTTAGCATGTCTGAAGCCTACGTGGACACATACAGTTGTTTTTACCACCTGTTGTTAAGTTGTTAAATACATGTTATTGTCTTTATTGCTCTTTGTTGTAGAGCTAGTGACAGTAGTAGTGGTTTTAGTTGTACTGCTAACAGTATTTTTGTGTAGATGTGCATCAGTGGAGGCTGCTGGGGGGAGGACGGCTCATAATAATGGAATGGTATCAACCGCATGGAAACCATGTGATTGGATGTGTTTGATACCATTCCATTGACTCTATTCCAGACATTATTATGAGCCGTTCTCCCCTCAGCAGCCTCCACTCTTGTGTTTTCTTAACAGCACTCTCAGTCAGCGGCGTCACTGGTGGTCTTTGTTATAATGTCCTTCCTTTCCTACTCTCAGCCATTTCCTGTGACAATATTCTGTGTGTTTGGGTTAGCTAGATGTGTTATTTAGTTGTGTACTAAAACACTAACACGCACACACACTGGATACCGCACCTAACAAATGCTATGTACACACACACACCCTGTAATGTAATGGTCCTCCTCCCCCTGCCCTTCCCCTCCTCAACCCTTACCCTGTGCTTACAGTGAGAAGTGTAATGGTTCACTTGTTTCGTGGATGTTGTGGGGTTTAAAACTTTGTACTGTGTTCTGTTTTTGTTTTGCTCTATCACTGCAGAGCTCAGAAGTAAGTTGAGTCTTCTATGTTCCTCCTGTTTCCTCGACATTCTCCCTCTCCATGTCTTCGTTTTGACATGCATGAACCTTCAAATGCTGGATGCCGGTTGTTTTGGTTTTCTTTCAATGTTCCATTTACCCCCATCCTCTGAATGGAATGACAAAAAGCATCAACATTACCACTGATGATGACATGGTAGTGGGGTGTCTGAAGAAAGTCAGAGGCATCTGGCAGTATGAGCTTGTTGGGGCTTGTTGGCTAGGCCGGAGTCCATTCATCAATGAAGTCACCATCTATGATGTTACCATGATTAATATAGAAACAATATGTAGGCTATATTAACCTGCATTGGCAGACCCATCCTTGCTCCTGATTTTGTGGTTAACATTTATCTCAAGGGTTTGAAAAGTCTGTTTTTGTTTTGAGGTATTTTCTTATTTTGTATTTCCATCAACACTCAGACATATCAGACACTCACAATAAAGAACACACCTGCAGTGGCCTAGTATCTTAACTCACCCTAGCAGGAAGTACCCTGGAAACCAGCTTTAGAGTCATTTTTGTACCCAACTCTGATGCCTTTCCTTCACAGACGCTATATAGGAAAAAACGGGCCTTGCTGGTAGCCTCTAGTTAGATGAAGCTGAAAACAGAGCCTTTGCTGTGATGTCCTCATTTGCACATCAATGAATGTCCTTGCCTCAGAATTAGCACTTTGGGGAACTTTCTGCCTGCCTCAAGTCACCAGGATGTCGATCCATTTTTATTTATTTGTTATTTCACCTTTATTTAACCAGGTAGGCTAGTTGAGAACAAGTTCTCATTTACAAGATAAAGCAAAGCAGTTCGACACATAAAACAACACAGAGTTACACATGGAATAAACAAACATATAGTCAATAATACAGTAGGAAAAAAAGTATATAGACAGTGTGTGCAAATGAGGTAAGATAAGGGAGGTAAGGCAATAAAATAGGCCATAGTGGCGAGGTAATTATGATATAGCAATTAAACACTGGAGTGATAGATGTGATAGATGTGCAGAAGATGAATGTGCAAGTAGAGATACTGGGGTGCAAAGGAGCAAAATAAATAAATACAGTATGGGGATGAGGTAGTTGGATGGGCTATTTACACATGGCCTATGTACAGGTGCAATGATCTGTGAGCTGCTCTGACCCATTTGATTGATTGGTGTGATGTCATCACTGACGTCATTACTTTAAACCAATGCACAAATATCCTCCCAAGGTATTTAAATATTCATTGAAAGTGATAAAAAAAGTTTAACCTTTATTTACCTAATCCTATATAAGTAATCACTTTTCCAAGGGCGACCAGATCAAGAATGCAGATGCGGTGTTTAGGAAGTGTAGTACAGTACATAAATATCATAAATCAGTCATTTAAAGTACACTTTTTTCAGTGTTTTATCGACCAATGTCATAGAAAAGTGCCACTGGCATAGATACTGTAAGCCACATTCACAGGGTATGGCCCTTCCCTCCACACCATAAGTGCCGTTCACTCTCAAGTCACTGCAAGCTCACCCTATGACTGACGTTTCTCTGACGGCCTGCCGCTGAGCTAGCTGTAAGGGTGTGACAGCTGAGAGCACACATAAAGGAATGTCACCTTTATGAAAGGCTCTATTTTTGATAATATTTACATTTATTGTATTTTTTTATTGGGGGGGGGGGGTATTTTGTTTGGACCTTTATTTGACTCATAGATTTTTTTTGCATTTTTGCATGTATTGGTTTGGCGATGATCAGGATTGGGAATGCTTGTATATGCATGCAGGCTGCTCTCTCTCCTCAACGTCCTAACAGAGAGAGTTCTTCTGACAAACATGTGTTGCTCTTCCCCCCCTCCACCTTGATGACCCACCCACCTACCACCCCCTGCCTCTGCCCCCTATCCCCACTCTCTACCCTCTCCACCTCTCTGCCTCTGCCCCCTATCCCCACTCTCAACCCTCTCCACCTCCCTGCCTCTGCCCCCTATCCCCACTCTCTACCCTCTCCACCTCCCATGCCTCCTATCCCCACTCTCTACCCTGTCCACCTCCCCTGCCGCCTATCCCCACTCTCTACCCTCTCCACCTCCCCTGCCTCTGCCCCCTATCCCCACTCTCTACCCTCTCCACCTCCCTGTCTCTGCCCCTATCCCCACTCTCTACACTCTCCACCTCCCCTGCCTCCTATCCCCACTCTCTACCCCCCCCCGCCTCTGCCTCCTATCCCAACTCTCTACCCTCTTCACCCCCCTGCCTCTGCCTCCTATCCCCACTCTTTAACTTCTCCATCTCCCCTGCCTCCTATCCCCACTCTCTACCCTCTTCACCCCCCCTGCCTCTGCCCAGACTGCGCAGTGTGAAGATGGAGCAGAGGAAACTCAATGATCAGGCCAACACGCTAGTAGACCTGGCTAAGGTAAGAAGACCCAGATATACAGGCCCCGATCCAGGCCACTGCCCTGGCTTATAAAGGCCATGCGGCAGGGTTTTTCAAAGGTTTGCAGCTGGACGCCGGCCGCAGCATTGATGTGTGTGGCATTTGCACTCCAGGTTTCTATTTTAAAATGTTCAGAAGCTGGTGCTTTAATGTGTGTTTGCACTGCCAGACCCCCACCGGTCTCTCTTCACCTGCTGTTAAAGCAGTCTGTCTTGGCTAAGGGAATAGAGCATTGGATAGCCATGTAAATAACACCTAAACTCTTTGATGTTCGTTATTCACCTTCTCGGTAGTAGTCATTAGTAGCCTGTTCAGTTGAACAGACAGCAGGGCTTTGTTGGTCCGTGAAGTCGTTTGTAGATTATCCCCTAAGTTTGACTCGGCTAATGACAGATATATGATGATGAAAAATGACCAATTAGCTCAGAGAAATGCATTCTCTTGTTAACTTAATTGAGGGGCTAGAGTCCTGTGGTATTAGTCAGCATCCTGACAAGACATCCTTGATCCTGAATTGTCCTGCTATTATGACCAGTGGAATATAAGGAGGTAGAACACTTCCAAAACACAAATTGTATTATTGTGGGGGCGATAGCCCCTAACAGTATATGCATTGGTTGAAGAACAATGTCGCAAAGCGCAAAATCAAATCTCCCTACCATAATATCTATGCCAATATGACACCAAAAAATACAATTTATTGCCCCGAACGACAGCGTCCACAAAGTGACCATTAGACTTTCCAGAATTTGGACTGAATAAGTTTGTAGGGTTAACAGTTTTCATTAATTTATCACTCTCATTTATGTCCATTAACAACCAACGATGTTCTACCCTTTTCTAGCATTTCTGACTATGCTAACATCTTTTCAGCCAAATCTCAGTTCTGAAATAGGACCAAAGCACTTAGGTTGCACAGGGCTAGCAGCTAGCTAATGTAACAGTAGTCCATCCCCTACCCAGGGACCCTCTGCACACAGACAACAGTGACCCATGAAGCATCGTTACCCATCGCTCCACAGAAGTAGCGCCCTCTGCAAGGGGAACCACTACTTCAAGGTCTCAGAGCTAGTGACGTCACCGATCGAACCGCTATTAGCGCGCACCACCGCTAACTAGCTAGCCATTTCACATCGGTCACACTAACACCACTTGGATGAGAGGCAAGCTACAAGGAAAGGAAGCTAGCTATATTTTTCTATCGAAAGTTATTCACATGGCTAAAGCCATCTGTGCAAACTGTTGGCCTTGGCACTTACATGCAATCACAGCACAAATGGCAGGGTAGCCTAGTGGTTAGAGCGTTGGACTAGTAACCGAAAGGTTGCAAGTTCAAATCCCAAGCTGACAAGGTACAAATCTGTTGTTCTGCCCCTGAACAGACAGTTAACCCACTGTTCCTAGGCCGTCATTGAAAATAAAAATTTGTTCTTAACTGACTTGCCTAGTAAAATAAAAACAAATAAGCATAATTTAGATAGCTGCCATTGCCAGTTAGCTAGCCAATAGCCAGTAATGTTAGCTAGCTAGCTACAAGCCAACAAGGCTGTAAATTTAACTGTATGGACAGTTAGCGATGCACCGGCACAACAATTTCTTCCACAAAGCACAGTTCATAGTCAACACTAAACTTTGGGAAACTGCCATGCTGCTAATGTATAATACATACAATGAGTATTGCTAATCTAATGTTAAAGTTAGCTAACGTTACTCCATACACTAGTCAACCTGGATTGCTTAGCTAGCTAACGTTACAGCCCTTACCTTATGCCTTTATTCAGTACACTCCCTCCTCTGTCAATACAATTTTCTTAATGTCATTATAATCCAAATTTGCGCTGACTGACTAACACAGTGTCAAGTTTACTTTTCAATGTAGCTAGGTGGTGGGGGTGCACCCAAGTCAAACAAGACCAACATACTGTAATTGCTTGCTTGCATGACCTTTGGGCAACCAAAAGAAAATGCCATGCTTGTTAACTTGTTTAGCTATGTGACTGTTTTCAACACATTAACTGTTTTAGACTTGTTTTCTTCTTTTTTTGTAACCAAGCAAGACAAATATACGTTCAATCAGCACTGAGTGAATGAACAACAACAAAAAGCTTCCTGTCATCACCAGACTGTCCATTTAAATAGTGTCAAGATAATGCGTCATGACAGGGTTCGTAGAGTACGGGTTAACGTCACCACCGTGGGATATCAAGGTCCCGGCCCACGCACAGTGTTAGGTGGCTCTTATTAAAAGAGCATTGTTGAGTGGCAATGGCCAGGGACTGTGGTGTGGGTATAACTGCGCACGTCTTGACAATAGTGTGTGAATACGGCCCGTAATTCAGGGCGTTGTGAGCATCTGCAGGAACATCTTCCCCTTGTGACACTTTTGATATTCTGGATTTCCTTTGATTGTCTATGCGATTTCAAATGTGGATCAAAAGAAAAGGGAAACAAAACTATTATCTGAGTTTTTCGGGGGCGAAGCACACTGTCTACCGGTGTCCTAACTAGCTAGCTAGCTACCGGTGTTGCCCCCACCTCCCACATGCTGTGTAATAGAGTCCTCCTAGCTAACTAGCTAGCACACAGTGGGGCAACAGGCTGGGGTGAAGTACACTGTCTACCGGTGTCCTAACTAACTAGCTAGCTACCGGTGTTGCCCCCACCTCCCACATGCTGTGTAATAGAGTCCTCCTAGCTAACTAGCTAGCACACAGTGGGGCAACAGGCTGGGGTGAAGTACACTGTCTACCGGTGTCCTGACTAGCTAGCTAGCTACCGGTGTTGCCCCCACCTCCCACCTGCTGTGTAATAGAGTCCTCCTAGCTAACTAGCTAGCACACAGTGGGGCAACAGGCTGGGGTGAAGTTCACTGTCTACCGGTGTGTTAGCTAGCTACCCATCCCGCCTGCTGACTACCGGAGTCCTAGTTGGCTAGCTAACTAGCACCCAGTGTCCTTCTCTAATGTTTGCCAGAACACCTGCCTTCACTGTCATTAACAGAACTGCGGAAACAGTGCCAACACCCCATCCTCTTCTTCTGTGGAGTTTATCGGCGGTTAGCATCCAACATAATTTTTTATATTATCCATATTGACTTAAATGGGTTTTTCGCTTCCCTCTGGAAAATCTGCTGCTAATATTAAATAAATAATCATAACTACATTATTTCTGTTGCCGTTTGTCATTCTTGTGTATTTTTACTTTACTTCTATTGCTGTGTTATGCTGTATAATAATGTTGTATAATCATCTTCCAGTGTAAAAAACAAAAGATACAGTTTAATTTATTTTGTGTTCAAAAGCTGTGGTGATATTGATAAGAAAAGATCCCTACCAATGAGTTTTTTCCCTAGTTGCTACCCCTTCTAACCCAGATAGTTATCTTTCCTGTCAACTCTCATATTGACATCAATAGATTCAGATTCCAGTTACATTTACATTACATTTAAGTCATTTAGCAGTTAGTTGTTTACTCTAGCATGATTTATTTATTAATTTGTTCATTATTATTACCTCTTAAGGGGTCATTTGCAACTGATGTGAGTTCAAAGCTACCAGTCTAATATTCACCATATAGTGATAATTATACCATACAGAATTTACATGCATATGCTTTGAGAGCAATTTATGGCAAGTGTCAAATGACTACATTTCATATACACAATAAATACACTTAGCATATAACATAATAGATCCATCACCTTGTCTCTTTCCTCCTCCTCCTGCAGACCCAGAACGTGATGTATGACCTGGTGTCGGAGCTGCAGGAGCGTAGCGAGGAACTGGACAAGCGGATCGGCATGCTAGAGGAAAAGCTGGACTCGGTGACGGGCAGCCTACAGGCTCTGCCCTGTCTCATCTCCCAAGCCATAAACCAGCAGCAGCAGGAATTCCTGGACGGCTTCCTACACCGCTTCCGGCCCACCTCACTGGGCTCAGAGCGCTCCGAACGTTCTGAACGTTCCTGGACCTCCACCGCCCGCCGGCGTCGCTCTCCCTCAACGGCGCCGCACACCTCTTCTGACAGCGGTTAGCCCCCCCGGAACCGCCCAAAACGACCCTAAACCGCACTACCCCCGATGACAACCCATAACATTCCCCTAAGCCCCCCTCTACGTCACATCCAAAAACCAACACCTCTATGACTGAACTTCCAGCATGGGACTGAACTAGAAACTGCTCCAATGCAAACCATTAAAAACTTTGACACATCCACTAAACAACAACCTAAACGACTTAAACCGAGGCAAGTAGAGATATGGTTTATGTTTTAGCCATTGTATGGCTGTTCAAGTTAGCTTTTTTTGTAAAAGCCCTTGTATAGTTAAACTGACTGAGTTTAGGGTTGCTGGGGTGAGAGCTGGCTATCACACCGGAGCGTCCTTAACCCAGTGAAGAGTGGGGGTGGGGGGGGATAGGGGTTGTGCGTCCGTGGAGGGTCTGCCTGGACTTGCCTGGCCTGGTCAGATCAGTCTACGGGGTCCGAGGAGGATAGATGACACCTTTGTCCACACGGAGGGACACATCAAACTGGTGGACTTCCCTTTTACAATACAAGTGTCATGGTTTTTCCCCGTAAGCCAAGGTGACTGTTTAAGAGGGCCTCTGAAAGCTCTGACGTCAGTTCATTGTTGAATTTCACTTAAGGTGAGGGGGGGGGGGTCACACAAAAGGAGAGCAAGGGGAATGCACATGACATTACTACTGAGTAGGAAAATGTACACGAATGCCAATTTCAAAGTTTCCGTTTCCTTGTTCTTACCAAGGGAAAGTTGAGAGCGACTATCTTTTTTAGTTACATATTGACATGTGATTTTTCAGTGCCTGAATGTACAAATAGTAGAGGGTTATTTAATTACTAATTTCAGAGCAAGTTTTTTACGATGTTAACACTGAATACAAGCATTGCATTCCTTTTTCAGATACATTCCTCTTCAAAAACTCATAGAAATTGTCTTAATGTAATGCATAACATTGCCTCCATTACACAATATCTCTTAATGTTTTGAAAACGTTTTTTTTTTTTTTACTTATGCTAACCACTAAAAACAGAATAGGTCAGAAAGAGAGAGTGAGAGAGAGAGAGAGAAAGAAAGAGAGAATGTGTTTGAGGGAGAGAGTTCACTTCCAGCTCGATGCTGCACACTCATACTCTCACAAAACTATGAAATGTAGTCTACCTTTTCCATATACTCTTACAAAAAAGGGTTTCAAAAGGGTTCTACAGCTGTCCCCATTGGATAACCCTTTTTGCTCCCAGGTAGAACCCTTTCCACAGAGGGTTCTACCTGGGAGCAAAAAGGGTTTATCAAAGGGTTCTTCTATGGGGACAGCCAAAGAACCCTTTTAGGTTCTAGATAGCACTTTTTTTCTAAGAGTGTACAAATCAGAGCTTCCACAGGTATTCAGATCATGGCTTGAAGTCTGCTGTGAAACAGTGACCGGCACACAATACCGACCGAACTGAGAAACCAACCCTGTCCTTTGCATGGTTCTGTGCAAAAATGACGATGGAGCAAAACCTTTTGGATGGCTTGACGATTTGCATTTAGATTTATGTTACTTTTGTTGTTGTTACTTCGATTTCTTTCTTTGGCGGGGGACCTAGGATTTCTAGAGTTGAAAAGCTAGAGAGTTGCAGTAATGTGTTACAGTATAACAAATGCATTCCCTGTCTGAAATTGGCGTGAAGAAAAATCTCTCTAAAAAAAAAAAATCCTGAAAGAATACAAATAAAGTACTTAGCTACTTGGATGGCTAGAGACAGTAAATTAGTTCCCAGTACCACAAGGTGTCCAAATGACGTATTTCCTTGACCTCCTTCAAAAGGGTAATGGATCTCTCATTTAAGAAATGATAAGTGAACGTTATCAACCAAGAAAACAGCATTACGATATGACTTACCTAAGGAGAACAAACCTTATCAGAAAGTCAGTTAGACATGTTGTAGTCTGTCGACCAAGAAAACAGCATTACGATATGACTTACGTAAGGAGAACAAACCTTATCAGAAAGTCAGTTACACATGTTGTAGTCTGTCGACCAAGTCTGTACTTGTAAGCATCCACTAGCGGTCAGGCTGTCCAAAGAGAGAGCTCTTGGTTTAATAACATGTTCAGCTTGCTGTGAAAGGGACTTAATCAAGCATGACTCTTCACTGCCCCTCTACACACTAACCATCCACTCCAACTGAGGGATATCACTCCATTACGGTATAGTCAGGGGTGGACTGGGACCAGAAATCGTCTCTGCTATTTCTAACACAACGGCCCTTGAGGCCCCCATTATAAGCCAGATAATTGTCATTTTGCACAAAAAACTAAGTTGGACAGGCCCACTGTGCTAAAAAATGGACCAGTCCACCTGGCAAGTCCGCCACTGCTTATAGTCTCTCTTTCAAATCAGCTTTTACACCTTTGAGTTGATTGGAGGGTTACTCGATTGTGCTCTCACCTGTTCCAGGCATACCAGCGTTAACCTCTTCATATGTTTGAGATTTAACTCCTTCATCTGTCATCACCAAAAAAAAGCTCCATACCTAATTATATGTTTTACTATATTTTTGTTCCAACAAATATTTTGATGGAAAGAAAATTTGATCGAAAAATGGGGGAACCCCCGTGTCCCTCTTCAGATTGCATTTAGTGCATGATACTTAGTATAGCACCAGTAAACAGACATCACAGGTGCTAGAATGTCCTCTCCAGAGAGTGGATGTACTTCAGCTGGCAGAGAGGAAGCAAAGAAAGAGAGAGAGAGAGAGAGAGAGAGAGAGAGAGAGAGAGAGAGAGAGAGAGAGAGAGAGAGAGAGAGAGAGAGAGAGAGAGAGAGAGAGAGAGAGAGAGAGAGAGAGAGAGAGAGAGAGAGAGAGAGAGAGAGAGAGAGAGAGAGAGAGAGAGAGAGAGAGAGAGAGAGAGAGAGAGAGAGAGAGAGAGAGAGATTAGAGCCATACCTCATTTACTGACAGATGTCCGTTTTGCCCCATGGGGTTTAGAAGCAGCAAGAGTGGGTGTCCCGCGAATATGACCTCATTGTGGATGTCACAGAACAAATGGGACAAATGTAATAACGAAGGGGCAGATGCAGCGGGGCGCAACTTTCAGGACATTACAGAAATATAAATAGAAAAGTAATGTATAGAGAGGGTATTGCTCTCTGTATTTCACATTATGATAGAGAATGTCAGTTCTAGACATCATATTTCTTTATGACATGCCCCAGGGTTTTTCTAAACGTTAACTGCCCAAACATCATTCCAATAGCTGTTACAGCAAAATAGAGTCCTCGTTTTATGAAAATAGTCCTTGCCAAAAATGCCACAATTTTTCAAAGAGAGAGAGAGGGAAATTCATATCAATATGCTGATAATATCTGGTGAGGAAAATAATCTGAATACAATCATTCTTACTTCTATCTAAAAGAACAGGCAAAGCTGGCATCTGATTGTGTTTAGACTAGATAAAACAGGATGAAAACTAAGTAATGTATACCATTGTTATGTGTACACTGCCACAGAATGCATTTGTAGTAGCGGAATAAACCAATTTTAATGGCTGGCATTCGGTGATGGTATGTTCTCTGTACGTGTTGTTATTTCTTTTGCAGGTGACAGTTGTACCAAAAAGAGGAGAACGTCTGGTCATTAAATACTATCTTCAGCTATGATTTCGCTCTCCATTTTTTGTCATCAAGGGGATAGCTAATATTTTGACTTTAAGTACTGTAAATACATGTAGGTTAAACAAGTAGGTGCAACTGATCACCCTCACTTCCTCTGCAACCACACCTACAGCAGGGCCTACATACAGTACCTCAGATTTTCTTTTGACTGTATAGATAGAATAAGGAGCATAACACAATTTCATGCGGTAAATGTAACTGGGTGTGATTTTGGCATCAGTTCTGAGTAATAATGGCATGTCTTGAAGTTTGCTGGGAGACGGTGACCGGCACACGATACCGACCGAACTGAGAAACCAACCCTGTCCCTTGCATGGTTCTGTGCAAAAATGACGATGGAGCAAAACCTTTTGGATGGCTTGACGATTTGCATTTAGATTTATGTCACTTTAGTTGTTTGTTTTTTTAACTTCGATTTCTTTTTTATTAGGAACCTCCGTAAATCCTACTACAGTATTTTACAGTTTCCCCAACTTTTCATGAGCAATTTTGTTTTTGAGGGGAGCCTCCAGAAGCAGAGAAACTGGAACATACTGTTGCCAAGTGCTGACAGAGAGCCAGAATGGTCCCGTGTCGCGCCACAGACAACTTGTGCTACTCCCGTAAATAAACACTGTGGAAGGGAACGTCCTAAAACATGATCACAAAGTCCTTACTGATAGAAACATAAACAAAGTGTTCTGGGGGACATCCGACATCTTAGGCCCAGTTCCAAGGTAAACTATGAGCTGTCGTCACAAATGCAAGACTACGGGGCCACACCCATTAATGTACGGGCCCGGCTTAACGAGGCTATTTATGTCCACATGTATAAAATGATCCTTTCGACGCTAATTATACAGAGTGGCCGATGGGAGATATTATGACACACCTCTTTTCCAATAAGTGTCACCCCTCTGTATGATGTAACCCTCACCCAGAACTTGGAGTGTGAAAAGGTCCCTATGGGATGTCAGCGCTGGCAGAGGGAGACATTTATTCAATTATGTTCCCACTGCCTCTCCCTGTCTGCCCCGGAGGTTACTACCAGCTGCAATATGCTAATGCTGCTCCAATCACTTTCAGCTAATGTGGTTGGGCATACACTTGGGGATATCAAAGAGGATAGGAATTGATCCACATTTTCAGCCTTTTTTTCAATGGACAGTGGTGAGGAGAAGAGGGAGGAGTATAGGGGCTTTCTGTGGAGATGTTTCTTGGAGAGAGCGTCTCCCATTTCTACATCCATCATCCTGCTCACCCGGAGAAGGTCTGAGGGAAACAGGATGAAATGTTACAAATTAGCCTGTCTGTCTGTGGCAGGCTGCTGTGGCTTCTCTGCTTAATTTAGCTGTGAAGAGAGAGACGCCCATTCAGGCGCCCCGAGCCATGAGTCAGGACCTGATCCGTGAAGCAGTGTGTGCCTATGCGTGTGTGTTGGACATGTCCTCCATCTCACACGATCACTTCAACCAAGGCTATAAATTCAGATCTATGATCATATCTCACTTCTCGTTCAGAAAGCCTCGCATAAAATGTTTTCAATTTTGCAAATTGGTTTTCAGAACATGTCCATCTACAGTAATATCGAACACGGAAATCACTAGGCAACACTCTGACATCCCATAACATCAACCTCTTTTAAGTGATCAAAGTCACAGAAACCAATAAATGACATTTAATAAACAGGGAAGGTCACTTAGTATAAAAACAATATTTGTAACAAAGAAACGTTACGTATTAAACAGATCAGATCGGCTGTCGTGCGGAAAAGAGTTCCCATCTGTTCATTCTCTATCTAGGTTGCATTTCTATCTGCAGTGCTCTGGACATTGTTCTCAACTGAACAAGTGACCTTCACCTTTCTCAAGAACACAACATCAACACAACAGCAGCTGAATAGAGGAATATTGTACGGTACAAACTTCAGATGTCCTTGCCTTGATGTTTCTCCCCATATCAATGTGCACACTGTGCACACATGTACAATACTGTTGACTGTGGAGGAAAAGCTAGCTGGATGACTAAAACAATGTCATTGCACAGTGCACTCTCCTACCCACACTCGTGATCGTGCCAGTTGGAATGTTAGTGAGTTCCACAGAATTGAATTGCTCTAAGTGCAAAGTTGAGAGAAGACAGGAAGGATATCTTGATATCATTAGGTTTTGAAATCTTATTTCACACGGAAATGGTGTGGAATGTAACATAAACCTTTGTGAGTGGTGTAAGATTGAGTCAAATTGATTGACTGATGGCTGGATTGCTGCATCAAGTCAATACAGGTAACACTGGCCATTGTTTTGGCTAATGTTACAGTAGTGGCAGATTCTGATGAAAATACACACAAAGAGACAAGCATAAGGCACCAATGTCATATCTTACACTCTATAGCAGCTCTATATCAATGTAGGGAAGCGAGCTCTAGTTAGCTCAGTGTCAGCAGCTCCTAGATCATTCTAACCCTGGAGGGAAACACCTCACTACAGGTGAGGTGTTACTAGCTGCCCGTTTGATTCAGGCCCTGCATCGTTCCACTGAACCTGACGAAGCTGAGAGTCAGTAAAGACAGCCCTGTAATCCAGCCATGTCCAAAGCAGGTGGGGAGGAATCAGGCCCAAAGCCTTTTTACACATGACTGAGAAAACACGGTCATGAGAGGCAAGAACATCGCTGCTGGGGTTGTGCTCTCTGTGCAATTGGGGATAAGAGTGGGAATGAGAAATGGAGAGAGTGGAGAAAGAAAGGGAGAGAGTGTGAGAGAGAGTGTGAGAGAGAGAGAGAGAGAGAGAGAGAGAGAGAGAGAGAGAGAGAGAGAGAGAGAGAGAGAGAGAGAGAGAGAGAGAGAGAGAGAGAGAGAGGGAAACCTAATAACTGGAGTATGCTGGCCTCTAGTGCCAGACTTAGGCTATGATTATGGTTATGAGAATATAATTGAATTATAGATAATGAGATAAGCTATTTTGCAGATCTTAGATAGTGGTTGTAATATGATTAATAGGGTAGGATTGATATCAAACTGGAGAGGTGCCCCTGATGAATTCACAGAATAGATTTGGTATTACCGGAGATAACCTTTTACAGAATAAACATAATTCTTTAATAGGGAAGTATTTTATTTTCCAAAACACATTCAAAACATCTGTTGAGGTAAATTACTATTCTCTTCCAAAACATTTTCAAAACACCTGTTGAGGTCAAATACTATTCTCTTCCAAAACACATTCAAAACACCTGCCGAGGTCAAATACACTCAGCGTCAGAGAAGTTTGAGCAGTGTTCTCTCAGAGTTGTCACTATCTAGGTTTTGTATGTAAATATTTATAGCCGTTCTCCCACAGAGATTAGCATAGCGGTGCCAGCCACCCGGCAGCACCAACACAAGGGCTGGTCAGGTTTAATATTCAAGCTCTGCTTCCCTATCAGCTCGACCGCCTGCGATAACACAGCTGAGTCACCTGAGAGGAGCTGGCTGGGCCTGCTGTAGGGGCAGCCATTTTGAGAACAGTTTCTGCAACACATCATTTTGAGAACCGTTTCTGCATCACAGTTTCTGTATCACAGTTGTGCTACTCAGAACTGGCCAGTGTGGAACTTGTCCTTAGCAACAACAAGGTAAGTTGCCTACATTTTAAAGGAAGTTTCTAACTTCCACATCACATATAAACCTGACTTTCCATGTAAAGAAAATCATAGAGGGATTTAATTAAGACTTTATTTGAAGTTATAGTTTGATAATTTGTGTAGACGTTAAGCTTACGTGTCAGTTTATTGTGAGCCAAAGGTAAGTTTTAAGCCTCTTTTGTCTTGTGAGTTGTAGCAGGTAGAAATGTAGAAATGCACAGTTTAAACCAGAAAGCAATTTTGTTTTCTCCATTCTTGAGTTGGAAGCGAGGAGCTGGAAACAGCATGCTCCCGCTGAGAACCTGAACTGTTTCTGACATTGACTGCACAATGTGATAAATGAGTTTTCCTCAGACTCCTGTGAGGGAGAGGCTATTGTATGTGCTGTAAAGAAAAAGTGTTTCACAAACATTCCGCCACAGTAATTTTCTTTCTCAAGATCAAACATTCTTGTGGAGCTCAATTTTTAGCTGACCTATAGTAACATATCTGTGCCACATCATTATAATAAAGGGGGGTACGTAGAACATGATATCATATAGGGAAAAATAAGAGATAAACTTTAACACCCATTTTCTTGCACTAACACTCACACTTTTTTCTACACTTTTAGCAAAGGGTTCAAAAGGATTTTTCGGTTGGCCCCATAGTAGAACCCTTTTTGGTTCCAGGTAGAACTCTTTTGGGGTCCATGTAGAGCCATCTTTGTAAGGGGTTGTACATAGAACTCAAAAGGGTTCTACCTGGAATCAAAAACAGTTCTTCAAAGGGTTCTCCTATAATCCCAGTTAGTATTAAATAGAATCTTACAGCCCCGTCTGCCTGTGGGGAAAACAAGCTGTGGTTACCTAGGTTACCCCATTGGCTCACAGCAAAAACTTGACCTTTTTCAGACACTATTTTCTTGTTGTCTGCTTGTTTTAGTCAATTACAAAGCTACATTTAAGAAAAGTATGTCTAAAGATGACTTTTCAACATTGCCTGTTCTCAAGCGTTCTCGTAGAAAAACAAAATATTTTAGGGGTTCCCTCATGACCCTTTTCATGATGGTGCTAGCAGCCACGTGAGTGAGTGAGTGGGTGATAACTATCTACCAACTGGAACATTAAACTAGCCAAGACCAACAACACAAACAAATTGACTACACAGTCAAGCAAACATGATTTAAAGTAATACTTAAGTAGTTTTGGGGGGTATCTGTATTTTATTTTACTAATTATTGTCAGGATTCGAAGAGTGATGGGTGTGGAGTCAGGCGCAGAGAGCAGGGGAGTCGTGGTCCTTCTGTAGCTCAGTTGGTAGAGCATGGCGCTTGTAACGCCAGGGTAGTGGGTTCGATCCCCGGGACCACCCATACGTAGATTTTATGCACACATGACTGTAAGTCGCTTTGGATAAAAGCGTCTGCTAAATGGCATATATTATTCGGAAAAAACGTTTATTCCGGAACAATCACAGCAAACAAGAGGGTAACGCAGAACCAAAAATGACAGGACACTCCTGAACCAAAAAACAGCAAACAAGCCCACACGAACACAGGCGGGCTAACTGAACTTAAATAACCCCAACCCAAAACCCCAAACAAGGAACAGGTGAAACCAATTAGACCAAACAAAACGAAAAGGGGAAAGGGATCGGTAGCAGCTAGTAGACCGGCGACGCCGAGCGCCACCCGAACGGGAAGGGGAGCCACCTTCGGTGATAGTCGTGACAATTATATATTTTAAAATGTTTACTTCTCTACATTCTTAAAGAAAATAGTGTACGTTTTACTCCATACATTTTCCCTGACACCCAAAAGTACTCGTTACATTTTAAATGCTTAGCAGGACAGGAAAATTGTCCAACTCATACACTTATCAGGAGAATATTCATGGTCATCTCTACGGCCTCTGATCTGGCGGACTCACAAATGCTTAGTTTGTAAATGATGTCTGAGTGTTGGACTGTGCACCTGGTTAGCCATAAATAAAATAAAAACAAAAATGGTGTCTTCTGGTTTGCTTAATATAAGGAATTTTAAATGATTTATACTTATACTTTTGATACTTAAACATATTTTAGCAATTACATTTACTTTTGAAACTTAAGTATATATTTTTAACTTTACTTACTTTACTTGGGTGACTTTTACTTCATTCTGTTTCTATTAAGGTAACTTTACTTTTACTCAAGTATGACAATTGGGTACTTTTCCCACCACTGTATACAGTTGCAACTAGTGAGTGGAGTTACAAACAGACTATATATACTAAACAAGTTAAATGTCTTACCTGTGATGAAATGTTTTCCACACACATAGCTACGTGTAGCCTACTTGGACACTAGGTCCACACATTTACCACGCCGAATAGCCTGAAGCCACAGGGCTCTTCTCGCAATATCTATTGCCCTATGTGGGAGCGTTGCGAACCGTAGGTCGAGATTTTTGACCTGGTTACATTGAACAACACAGCAGCTTTTCGGCACGTTTTGTTATTTCTGTATAACAAAAAATGGACAACTAAGTTCTCTCTTTTACAATGGCGGTCAATGGGAAATAATGTTTGTTTTCCCCATTTTTTAGTCGTGGTCGAGGGGAATTCCTTCTTAGTACATGAATATCGACTTGGACTATGGGGACACCTGAATAACTATTTTAGGTTCTAGATAGCACCTTTTTTTTCGAAGAGTGTCGCACTGCTTTGCTGATAGCTACTTTATTGAGCAAAAATGTACTTACTAAGACTTTGATAGCTAGGTGAGACAACCACCTATCTTAAGATCAATGCACTAACTGTAAGTCGCTCTGGACAAGAGCGTCTACAAAATGATTAAAATGAAAATGTAAATATAGGATTAATTGGTCAAAATGTTAGTTAATATCAACAATTATTACAAGTGAAAAAATACACAGCATACATATTCAAAAATGCTAAATCCCTGTTACAGTAGGCCTAAGCCTGTTTTGTTTTTTGTTCCTTTTTGATTCACACAGTTCCTCTACGACAAGAAAATTAACTTCATCTTTCATCAATGATTAAATAAGCCCACTTACTGTATATCAGCCCATAGCATGAAAAACTGGAGTAAGATATTCAAGAGCGGAGACCCTGAGAGTGTGGATGGGAACTCCTCTTCGAAGAGGATCTCCTCGAACAATGGCCCAGCAGAGCTAACACCTCAGAGAACCTTTGAGGATAACCTTTCACATGATGCAAACTCCACTCCCCACTCATCCATCACTCCTCCACATGTACAAGGAGAGGGTGATGGTGAGGACGAGGGGACCCTAAAGGGCAGGTTGAGAACCCTCCTCCTCCAATCATGGGGCAGTATTCTCCACAAATTGGGGAAAGGTGATGCAGACTCTGATCTGAGCTTCAATGGGGTTAAGATTGTGCCCAATGGGTCCAGGGTGAGTCCACCTGTCAGCCCAATAATAGAGAGGAGGTACTGGGACACTCAGGACTCACTGGGGACCTCCAGCAAGAGTTCCCGTAGGCCCTTGTTGAGGGACAGTCCCATAGACAACGACCAACTACATTATCTTCCAGAGGAATCAGAGTTGACCAGTATCCATCCAGCTGAGTACTATGCGGAGAAGGTGGAAGTCTACAAACTTAAGTACTCCTATATGAAATCCTGGCCTGGGTTACTAAGACTCCTGGCTGGGTTTGAACTTCTCTTTGGGGGTATGGTCCTTGCCTGTGTCTGTGCCTACATCTATAAGGACAGTGAGTGGTCGAACGCCTATGGACTGTATAACAATAGTCATGGCATGTCGGGGAACTCTTATAATGGACCCATGACTCCATTCGTGATGGCGGTGGTTGGGGTGACGTGGATTGTAACCATCCTCCTACTGGTGATAGGGCTGACCATGTACTACCGTACCATTCTCCTGGACTCACCCTGGTGGCCGCTCACAGAAGGCATCATCAACGTCGCCCTGTTCCTCCTCTACATGGCGGCTGGTATCGTGTACCTGAATGACCTCAAACGTGGGGGGTTGTGTTACATGACCATTGGCATTAACCCCATAATGTCCAGCCTGTGTCGGGTTGATGGAGGACAGATGGCTGGCACGGCTTTCATCTTCATCAACATGCTGTTGTACCTCATCAGCTTCCTGGTGTGTCTGAAAATGTGGAGGCATGAGGCCACCCGCAGGGAGATGGAGTTCTTTGAGAGCCAGGTAGGTGGTTGACTAATGGCATTTCCGTTGCCCATTGGCAACAGAATGGGCAATAGAATGGCCACTCTTGAGAGGCACATTGGTTTAAGGCACTGCATCTCAGTGCTAGAGGTGTCACTACAGAACCTGGTTCGATTCCAGGCTGTATCACAACCATCTGTGATTGAGAGTTCCATAGGGCGGCGTACAATTGCCCCAGCGTCGTCCTTTTTAGGGTTTGGCCGGGGTAGGCCGTCATTGTAAATAAGAATTTGTTCATAATTAACTGACTGGCCTTGTTAAATAAAAAAATGTAATAAAAAAAATTGCCATCTGGAAGTTGTTATCTGACTGGTGTCAGATCAAGCAGTGCTTAGTGGAATGAGTAAAAAAATGCCATAGATCTCAAAACAACAGCAGAAGGAGTAGCCAAATAAGCTGAGTTTTTCAATTGAAGACAACATTTAGAAAAATTATGTTTCTCTACCATATGTGTTTCATCTCTGTAGGAAGATGAAATACCTATGATTGATAAAGTTGAACAATATAGTTAAATATATACAGTACCAGTCAAAAGTTTAGACACACCTACTCATTCAAGGGTTTTTCTTTATTTTTACTATTTTCTACATTGTAGAATAGTAGTGAAGACATAAAAACTATAAAATAACATATATGGAATCATGTAGTATCCAAAATATATTTAAGATTTTAGATTATTCAAAGTAACCACCCTTTTCCTTGATGACAGCTTTGCCTTGATGACAGCTTTGCACACTTTTGGCATTCTCTCAACCAGCTTCACCTGGAATGCTTTTTCAACAGTCTTCAAGGAGTTCCTACATATGCTGAGCACTTGTTGGCTGCTTTTCCTTCACTCTGTGGTCGATTTGATTTGATTTGATTTGAACTCATCCCAAACCATCTCAATTGGGTTGAGGTCAGGTGATTGTGGAGGCTAGGTCATCTGATGCAGCACTCCATCACTCTCCTTCTTGGTCAAATTGCCCTTACACAGCCTTGAAGTGTGTTTTGGGACATTGTCCTGTTGAAAAACAAATGATAGTCCCACTGATCGCAAAACAGATGGGATGGTGTATCGCTGTAGAATGCTGTGGTAGCCATGCTGGTTAAGTGTGCCTATAATTCTAAATAAATTACGACAGTGTCACCAGCAAAGCACCCACACACCATCACACCTCCTCCTCCATGCTTCACGGTGGGAACCGCACATGTGTAGATCATCGATTCACCTACTCTGCACCTCACAAAGACATGGCGGTTGGAACAGAAAATCTCAAATTTGGACTCATCAGACCAAAGGACAGATTTCCACCAGTCTAATGTCCATTGCTCATGTTTCTTGGCCCAAGCAACTCTCTTTTTCTTATTGGTGTCCTTCAGTAGTTGTTTATTTGCAGCAATTCGACAATGAAGGCCTGATTCACGCAGTCTCCTCTGAACAGTTGATGTTGAGATGTGTCTGTTATTTGAACTCTGTGCGGCACAATCTGAGGTGCAGTTTATTGCTGCTTTCTGAGGCTGGTAATTCTAAGGTAATTAATTTTTTTTACCCTTATTTTACCAGGTAAGTTGACTGAGAACACATTCTCAATTACAGCAACAGCATGTGGAATAGTTACAGGGGAGAGGAGGGGGGGGGGTGAATGAGCCAATTGAAAGCTGGGGATGAATAGGTGGCCATGATGGTATGAGGGCCAGATTGGGAATTTTGCCAGGACACCAGGGTTAACACCCCTACTCTTATGATAAGTGCCATGGGATCTTTAGTGACCACAGAGAGTCAGAACACCTGTTTAACGTCCCATCCGAAAAACAGCAATGTCCCCAATCACTGCCCTGGGGCATTGGGATATTTTATTTAGACCAGAGGAAAGGGTGCCTCCTACTGGCTCTCCAACACCACTGCCAGCAGTATCTGGTCTCCCATCCAGGGACCAACCAGAGACCAACCAGGACCAACCCTGCTTAGTTTCAGAAGCAAGCCAGCAGGGGGATACAGGGTGGTATGCTGCTTCTGGCTATCTTATCCTCTGCACCAGAGGTAACTCTGGGTCTTCCATTCCTGTGGCGGTCCTCATGAGAGCCAGTTTCATCATAGCGCTTGATGGTTTTTGTGACTGCACTTGAAGAAACTTTCAAAGTTCCTGAAATGTTCCGCATTGACTGACCTTCATGTCTTAAAGTAATGATGGATTGTCATTTCTCTTTGCTTATTTGAGCTGTTCTTGCCATAATATGGACTTGGTATTTTACCAAATAGGGCTATTCTCTGTATATCATCTTTACCTTGTTACAACACAACTGATTGGCTCAAACGCATTAAGAAGGAAAGGAAGAAATTCCTCAAATTAACTTTTAACAAGGCGCACTTGTTAATTGAAATGCATTCCTGGTGACTACTTCATGAAGCTGGTTGAGAGAATGCCAAGAGTGTGCAAAGCTGTCATCAAGGCAAAGGGTGGCTACTTTGACGAATCTCAAATATGAAACATACTTTGATTTGTTAAACACTTTTTTGCTTACTACATGATTCCCTGTGTTATTTCATAGTTTTAACGTCTTCACTATTATTATACAATGTAAAAAATAAAGGCAAACCCTGGAATGAGCAGGTGTGTCCAAACTTTTGACTGGTACTGTAGATAACTTCACACAGTTGCAATCACCATGAGGCAACATGAGGCAGTTTGTTTTTACCCTTTCATCACAGTGTACATGTGTCATTGGATGCTTTGGTATCTAATATACTTTGAGTTGTTGCATGATACATAATTCTTCAACTTTGGCTTCAGGAGCATCTGAGGTCCATCTCTGTTGCCCAGACCAAACCTCCTCATCCCCAGATCAAGAGGATTGTGTTTAAGGATGAGATAGACAGCTCAGTAAGGGCGACCAAACGCCTGCACATCACAGATTTCCATCAGGAGGAGCCAGGCAGCCGGAACAGGGCCAACCCCACAGGGTATGCCGAGAAGCCCAGAGTCGTCGCAGACTATATAATGTGAGTGAGAGGATTTGCCTAATATCCTGACACTGATTTTGGGTAAGGATGTGAGGCTCTCGTGCTGAGGTACACATGGAGCAACAGGAAGTGCTCATATTTGGTTAAATTGTACGAGGTGCAATAATGATATGTAATAAGACATTATCTAACATAGCCTTGTGTCTTACCCTATCCCTTCAGTAAATATCCAGAAATCTTCTCTATGGAAGAAAGGGAAAAATACAAAGCAGTTTTTAATGACCAGTATCAGGAGTACAAGGACCTTCACAAAGACATCAGTACCACCTTCATGAAGTTCCGAGAGCTGGATGTCATGATGGGCAAACTCCTCAAAGATGGCAATAGTCATGAGGTGAGTGATTTCATCTAACTCTGCAAATCTGGGCCTGAGCCTCGATGGTGTTTTCGATCACACTATGATATGATACCCCTTTCCTTTTTTTCTAGAAGAGTAACTACACTTGAACTCAATATATTTTTGTTATCTCATTGTCACTCATTGAGCAATGAGAGGTACAATCCATTCCATTCCATGCCCTGCACAAAGGCTTCCACTAAATATAGCCCAATGACATCTGCATAATATCATTTTGAAACATGAATATCTTTCATCCTTTTAACCAATGTAATTGTGGGTGTTTGTTCTGTCCATTATCTAGGAGCAGAAGAGAATCCAGCGGATTTTGAAGAAGTATGAGCAAAACAAAAGTGTATGTGGTGAATGGAGACCCCTAACATTCCACTCACGCTTCCTCACTTACGCTGAAACAATTTCAAAAATCATTCAGCAGTCATTTTAATGTTCAACTGAGATGTAGTAGAATTGTTACTGTTGTGTAAACACCCAGGTAATATTTGCTTTTTCAATAAAGCTGCCCATTCATGTGAATAATATTGCTGCTACTTTGAAACGGGGCCTCTAGATTTCTCATTTAACACCGCTTACATTACAAAAAGAATCAGGCGCTGGAGAAAGAGGCGAAGTGATGGAGCTGTAGTCAACACGATGTGTGTTTATTTTTGACTTCACAGAACCCTGCCTTCCTGGAGAAGAAGGGACGCTGTGACTATCTGAAAGCTAAATTAGGCCACATCAAGAACAGGATCCGCAATTTCGACCAAGACAGCTTGGCAAAGGGTCGGACCTGAAGAAATAACACACAGAAGGAACAAAAGGACCATCATTATTCTGTTCCTGTCACGCCTTTGATTGTTTCCTTATTTAAGCACCATTTGTTTTTGTTGGTGTGTTGTTTATTTAGATTTCAGTAAATGTCTGTACAAATCAGTAACTGTGTGTTGTTCCATTATAGTCTACAACATGTTTTGTGCTACTGTAAAGATTACTTGCCCAGAAATATTGTGAGTGAGTTTCAGTCCTGGAGTGAATGAACTCGTAAACCAACCCAGAGCGCAATTGTGTACCTTTGGACTTTTGTGGACAATGCTAACAGGGTCAATTCACATTTCATTGACGAGCATTGCATTTGCAGAGCTTTACATATACACTACATAACGTGGATAGTTTTTTGTATTTTCTTTACATTAATTGTTAAATATGAAACGTTAATAGGGCAGTAGGGAACCAACAATCCAGTAACACAGTAATGACATATGCAATAATTCCGTTTTTTAAAGAATCCATAAGAATACAAAAAAACAACATTTGTTTTAGTAAGTTGTTTTATTTTCATGAAAATCTATTCCTGTCAAGAGTTTTGCAGGTAAGCCTATACAGCAGATGAACATTCTTCCAGATGTGTTGTATCTCTCCTCCACCTTTATATTACTGATCTGGAAAAATGTGATAAGCGACATACAGTTTAAGGTAGGCTCTCTCCCTCCAGTCTCCACATTTTGAAGGAGAGCGCAATTGTTTTTGAAAAGTCTACTGTGTTGAGACCATAGACTGGTTGAGATCCTTGCGCACCGCCATGCGCATTGGAGCAGCGAAGAGAACAGGCAAGTGCACACGTTTTAATAGTTTCAGGAGATGTAGCCTACATGCGTTAAAAACTTCGAAAAGTAGGCCTTATATTCGAAGTGATAATAGATGTAATGTTAAACTTTTTTTGTGCACAATGACCGTTTTTCAATAACATTAGCCTAAAGACGTTTCAGGTAAGTGAACGTTATCAGTTGGTACTACAATTATGTTTGACAGGCTGTGTTGGTGACACGGAATTTGGAATGTAATGTAATGACTCCATCTGATAAACCGTGGAAAATTAAAGTAGCACATAGGATACAATTCTTTGTTTTTTGTTTGTGTGAGCAGAAAAGCTGCTAAACGTTTCTCTTGTCTCTTGTTAATTTATATTATTTCACCGTTATTTATATAGGTAAGTAAATTAAGAACAAATGGTTATTTATTTACAATGACGACCTGTCTAACACATTAATAAACAACACACCAACAAACAACAATTACACTAGATATCTATTACACATCATTTACACAGTACATGAAAAGCAAACACAATCATGTAAACCTGAATCGCTCTAGAGTAGGGATTGGCAATTTATATAGGCCCGCATAAACACATTGTTTTTGTTTTGTAGAAATTGCACCTTGTGTATTCTACTATTCAACTCTCAAAATCTCAACTGTACAATACACAAGGTGCTGTACAATACACAAGGTGCTGTACAATACACAAGGTGCTGTACAATACACAAGGTGCAATGTCGAATTGTTGATATGCATCAGCAGTTTATCTCTTGTTATGTCAGTCACTGACTGCACTTAATTAGCCTATGTCAGCTGACTTATATATTTTTTATTTATTCTTTATTTTGTACTTTTTACCACTTTTTCGTGATACCCAATTGGTAGTTACAGTCTTATCCCACCACTGAAATGGCGGCCGCCACATCCATCAGTAGTTGACCATCCCTGTCCTAAAGGCACCACATCTACCAACTTTAAGGCCCTTTGGAGATCATGCCACACAAGAAGCAAAAGAAACTAGACCTTCATGTTTATATTTATAGGCCTGCATGTTTTTTAGTTGGGCAAATATTCTTGTGCTTTTACGGTGGTGTGCAGGCCTATTTTTAGAATTGTATGCAAAAACATTTTTTAATTAGTTTTCACCATTACTAATAATAATTTCATACAGGATATGGACTGTGCCAGTGACTATAGCAGTATCGTGTATTTTGTATGACTGAAGCCTTGAACTTGCTTGCTTTGATGCCTGTCAGCCTTTCATGAGTTCAGCTCTTGAATGATTTACTGTATCCTGCCTATCAGAGACCACAGATGTGTGTTCTAACTTCACTATTCTTTTCAGTTCCAAAAGTTCTCACAAGGATAGTCAAATAAGGAACATTTGACAAGTGGAGACATTTCACTGTCCCCAAAAGGAAAAATGCTATTTTAGGCGTAGGGGTTTGGTTTAGGGTTAGGGTTAGAATTAGGGTTAGGAGTTAGGATTAGGTTTAGGGTTAGGGGTTAGGTTTAGGGTTAGGGTTAGAATTAGGGTTAGGATTAGGTTTATGGTTAGGGTTAGAATTAGGGTTAGGAGTTAGGATTAGGGTTAGGAGTTAGGATTAGGTTTATGGTTAGGGGTTTGGTTTAGGGTTAGAATTAGGGTTAGGATTAGGTTTATGGTTAGGGGTTTGGGTTTAAGGTTAGGGTTAGAATTAGGGTTAGGAGTTAGGATTAGGTTTATGGTTAGGGGTTTGGGTTTAAGGTTAGGGTTAGAATTAGGGTTAGGAGTTAGGATTAGGTTTATGGTTAGGGGTTTGGGTTTAAGGTTAGGGTTAGAATTAGGGTTAGGAGTTAGGATTAGGTTTATGGTTAGGGGTTTGGGTTTAAGGTTAGGGTTAGAATTTAGGAGTTAATTAGGTTTATGGTTAGGGGTTTGGGTTTAAGGTTAGGGTTATTAGGGTTAGGAGTTAGGTTAGGTTTATGGTTTTTGGGTTTAAGGTTAGGGTTAGAATTAGGGTTAGGAGTTAGGATTAGGTTTATGGTTAGGGGTTTGGGTTTAAGGTTAGGGTTAGAATTAGGGTTAGGAGTTAGGATTAGGTTTATGGTTAGGGGTTTGGGTTTAAGGTTAGGGTTAGAATTAGGGTTAGGAGTTAGGATTAGGTTTATGGTTAGGGGTTTTGGGTTTTAAGGTTAGGGTTAGAATTAGGGTTAGGGTAGGAGTTAGGATTAGGTTTATGGTTAGGGGTTTGGGTTTAAGGTTAGGGTTAGAATTAGGGTTAGGAGTTAGGATTAGGTTTATGGTTAGGGGTTTGGGTTTAAGGTTAGGGTTAGAATTAGGGTTAGGAGTTAGGATTAGGTTTATGGTTAAGGGTTTGGGTTTAAGGTTAGGGTTAGAATTAGGGTTAGGAGTTAGGATTAGGTTTATGGTTAGGGGTTTGGGTTTAAGGTTAGGGTTAAGGTTAGGGAAAATAATAGTTTGAATGGGAATAAATGTTTTGGTCCCCACTTGGATAGTAAAACCAACGTGTGTGTGTGTGTATGTCTAGACCTAAACATAGCTCAGGTTAGAGTGGTGACAGTCAGATGTAACCGTGAGGGCATAGTCACTATCCTCATTACATGGCTTATATTGTACCCTCCCCTTGTATATTCATCACATGCGGACAGGACACATGACACCTGGACTGAAGCAGCTGAGAGGTAGAGAGCACAGTGGAAAACACCACGCATCACTGCACACACTGCTGCTGCTGGCTGTCTAAATTATTGAGGTCCACTGGGTTGAGTTTCAGTGGACTGATGAGTTGTGCTGTTCACTGAGAGAGAGGGAGTGTTGTTGGCAACAAAACGAATGAGAATACCGTCGGTTGGGCAAACACACAGAGAGAAGAGAGACACTCCAGATCTATCCAATGTGTCAGTCCAATGGGATGTAATAGAACTTGATGTCATTTGATATCATGATATCATTTATATAATTTGCGATAAGATGTGATTTGTTATGATAGTACATTAGTATGACATAATAAAATGTATGTCTTGTTTTGCAGGCCTCCCTTCTCTCTGAATCATGTATGAGCAGCGGCACTATGACAACCCACCCATCTATAGTCCTCCCTACACTGCTACCTCCAATGGATTCTACACCCACCGAAGTGTGCACTCCCCAAGGAGCAACTTTGACCCCTACCCTCCTCCCCCTGACTCATTCTATATGGAAGATAGGCCTCAACACTTCTACAAATGGTTCTCTGCTCCTGGGCTTGTCAAAACAATGGAAGGAGCAACAGTCATCTTGTGTTTCCTCATTTTTGCCTGTGTAGCCTCCACGTTGGTCTGGGACATGCACGGAGCAGGAATTGGAATGGGGGGCTATGGAACAGGGTCTATGGGGATTGGCAGTGGCACTGGTGGCTATTACGGAGGCAGCTATGGCTATTCCAGCTCCTACATGACCCCGTATTCGGCCAAGTCAGCCATGATATCCATGGCGGCCATTAACTTCCTGGTTTCTCTGGGATTCCTTGTGGGGAGTTTTTCTCGGTCGCCTGCTATGCGTGGTCGGAGGTTTTACCTGACAGTGTTAGTCTGTGACGTTGTCCTGGCGGTGCTGCAGGGCATCATTGACATTGTGTTTGTGATCGGTGTCAACCCCATGTCGCAGAGCTCTCAGAGCATGCTCTATAACCCCATGCTTATGATGTGCCAGAACATGCAGGGAAGCCCCAGTCTGAGTGGGAGTGTGGGAGCGGGGTTCCCTGGGGGTTTCCCCATGTACAACCAGTATCTCCAACACTACTGTTACATGGACCCTGAAGAGGTGGGTCAAAGCTTTACTTAAATACCCTTCGTAATTATTGGAACAGTGAAGCATTTTTTCTTCTTATGGCTCTATACTCCAAAAGTTTGGATTTGAAATAAAAAAAATGACTATAAGGTTAAAGTGCAGACTTAAGAAAAAATGCACTGTCCCAATAATTACGGAGAGCACTGTACATCTTTACTTTATAAACCTTAACAGTTTACTACTACATAACATGCTATGAAATACTTTTGACCCCTTTTGTTTTCTCAGTTGGATAGCTGTTGTAATAAATGGCAATCATTGTGGCTAATCATATATAGATACTCTTTCATTTACCTAAAGAAATTAATCATATGTAGTGATGAGGACACATCTAGTTTACCCTCCGTTTCAGGCTGTGGCGTTGGTGCTTGGGTTCTTAGTAGTGGTGGCACTGTGTGTAGCTGCATACTACGCCTACAAAACCCGCAGTAAGATCTGGCGCCACGGCAAACCCAACATTATCTGGGACCGACCTCTGCTCAGACCACCTGAACGAAATGATGTACAGAACTGGGTAAGTGGAAAATTTGATTTCTTGCGGTACAAAAATGGGCAGAAATTCACTGCAGTAGTGCTATCCTACTCACGTTGGCCAAGAACATCCATAATGTGGTTGGTTACATCACAAACAGTTGACATGTTTGACCAAGTGCGTTACAATGAATTCCTTTGTGTCCCAAATTGTCACCTGGATAACTAGATCAATAGCAAAGCTCTCAAGAAAATGGTTGGAAGAATAAACATTGCGTTGTGGTGTGGTGATATTTCAGCAATAAGGCCCGAGGAGGTGTTGTGTCGTGCCTATGAACAGCCCTTAGCCGTGGTATATTGGCTATATACCACAAACCCCCGAGGTGCCTTATTGCTATTATAAACTGGTTACCAACGTAATTAGGTCAGCAAAAATAATGGTTTTGTCATACCTGTGGTATACGGTCTGATGTACCACGGTTGTCAGCCAATCAGCATTCAGGGCTCAAACCACCCAGTTTATAAAAGCTCTCAACATAGTGGTTGGAAGAATAAACATGGCATTGTGTTGTGATCATTAGGTGGCTGTGGTCACAGATTATCCATTATATTGACCAAATACTCAATGTATGCACACATGACTATAAGTCGCTTTGGATAAAAGCGTCTGCTAAATGGCATATATTATTATTATTATTATTAAGTGGCCTCTCTAACAATGAAAACAAAGGTCTTTAAAAATGGAAGGCAGTTGGGAGGAGGCAAGGTCAGGTTGGACCATTATAGCCAATGAGAGGGGGTATATGCGTGTAAACACCAGGCACAACACTAAAAATGAAGTGCTTTGTAACACTAAAACTAGTGGCAACTGAGTTGCTACCACCTTAAAGGAGATGAAACGCTAACTTTGCTGGAGTAATGAAACACATGATTCTGAGTGTATTGAGACAGATTTAAGGTGGACTGAAACATTCATCCTGAGGTGTTCTGAAACATGCCGGTGTGATGTAACACCACACAATCAAGAGTTGTGCAACACCTTGCCAGAGATTGGGAGCGCTAACTAGAGCCCTGCACAGGCATGAATTTTACGGCTGAGTCCTACCCATGCCTTCAGACTCAACCCTACCCAGGCCTGATTGCTTCTGCCAAATTTAAGGCCCTGTCCGAAAACATGAAATCCTCTTTGTCTGTCACTCTATCCCTCCCTGCGCGCAGGCAGCTCGCTCTGCATGCACTCTGCTCATGGCGGCTCTGTGTATACATAGCAATGGCTCCACTTGGGCACCTCTGCCAGAGATATTAGAGAAAGGAGGAGATAGGAATCCCATTGGGCAATAAATGGAGGAATGTATAACGCCCAGCAGACTGTCAAACAATTGCGTTCACGTTGTCATAATCCCTTCTCAATGTTAGGGTATGAGTCGAGAAACATGCCTATTTTCCTTGAAAGTACTTTATTGTCACGATGCCAAAGCAAGACAATATTACACATAGTAAGTTAATTATCTCACATCTTGGAAAATATTTGTAATGTTTTACTTTTTGTTGACGAAATTCATGCTAATGTTGGGTTTTTGAGCTAGCGCCCAATTGACTCTCATTCAAATGAAATTAAATCAAATCAAATGTAATTTATCACATGCGCCCAAATACTGTGAAATGCTTAGCTACAAGCCTTAACCAACAATGTATTTCACTCCTTGAAGGAGAGCTTTCCTCCTTGCGGCCCATTGACGTAGCATGGGCAACGTACACAATGGGTGTTAATACAATTACAATGGAGTTTCCCATCTCCTCAAAAGTATTTCTGGCTCTGCTCAATGAAGGAAGAGACATGAGAGTCCAGTTAGCTGTTCGCTACTTTTGATCAGTCTAAACCCTAAACTCAAAGGAACATCTCTCCTGTTTTATATTTGACAAGGTCTAATCACTTCTGACACCATGATCTTAGTCAGATATGACTGTACTGCTCAGCAGAGTACGTGCAAATGGCTCAGCTTCAAAATGTTAGTGACAAATTTAGTGATACCCGAGCCCTGCCGTACCCTAGTTATTGAGGAAAAAACAGGCCCTACCCAGCCCTAACCCGATGTATAACGTTGGGCTCGGATCGTGTAGCAGAGCTCTAGCCCTAACCCGCGAAAGCTTGAAAAAACGATTATGGTAATTCGAGTCCTGTGTAGTGCAGAATTAAATCCCTTCTCTTTTGGCGTTGTTTCCTCTCTCTAAAGCTCCCAAACACTATGATGCTGTTTTGAATCCTGTCTAGTGCAGAATTAGATCCCTTCTTCTGGAGTTTCCAAATACTGTAAATGGGAGTAACTCTTATTGTACACTGAGTATACAAACCATTAGGAACACCTGGCATTTCCATGACAGACTGTCCAGGGGAATCCAGGTGATAGCTATGACCCCTTCGTGATGTCACTTGTTAATCCTTCAGAGTCTATTGACACAAACGTCAATGTGTCAATCTCCATCAAAATCTGTCAGTTTAAGATAGAGATATCTTTTTTTTTCATGGGCTGCATTTCTATTCACCACATCTGCCTATGTCGGCCTTCCACATCTGCAGTGGATGGTGGCCAAGCTAAAGTGGTGTTTGTCAGACCATGAGAAATCCTGAAAATTGGACTTCTCACGAAAACATCTGAAGTGTCCGAACGTTTTGGCCTAAAATAGGGATCATCAACTGAAAATTGTCCACAACACGCACAAACAGATATAATGTTTGACTAAAACAATCATTTCAAATCTTGCTCTCTAATTTCAAATCTTGCTCTCTCTCTATTATGTGTGAGAATACTTGGGAACAGATTTCTTCAATTAAAATCACTTGGAGCTGATCTCCTGGTGTTTTCACAGTCTTTTATGTCACAAAAAGTTTATTTATTATATTTCTTTGCTCAGAAAGATTTTGGTGTCTGAATAAGTTGGGGAACCCTGGCCTACAAACTTCTCCACTCTATGGAAAGGGGAGACTCTTACGAAAACAATGGTGCTCTCCGTTGTATCACAGGACTTGTCTGAATGGAACCCAGTGTCACAGGACTCGTCTGAATGTTTCCCATACAAACAAATGGATGTATGGAGGTCGTTTTGTGTCAACAAAAATTAGGGGTTAAATATGTGTCCACAAAAAAATAAAACATTTCTTGAGCTTTCTTATATCTCCTTGATATAGGACAGACACTTCAAAACCTTATTCCTTATGATTTATTTTTTGACTGTCTTTTTTTGGCATTTATGAATGCGTTATTCAGTCCATTTCTAGGGGCTAGTTGTAAAGGCCAAATTCAATCATTTCAAAATATTATTTTTATACCTAACGGGGTCCTAACATTCAAAATTGAATAGCTAAATGAACGATGGTATGACCATCTTAAAACAATTCCATATGTACTTTTAAAGGTTAAATCCACTTAAATCAGTATAGATGAAGGGGAGGAGAAAGGTTAAAGAATCATTTTTAAGATGAGACATGGATTGTGTATGTGTGCTATTCAGAGGGTGAACGGACAAAGGTAGTAGAATGGTAGTAGGTGCCAGGCGCACCGGTTTGTGTTAAGAACTACAACGCTGCTGGTTTTTTCATGTATCAAGAATGGTCCACCACCCTTAGGACATCCAACCAACTTGACAGATGTAGGATCTTAATTTCATAATTTTTGTTGCTGAGAATTTTCCTGCACAGCAGAAAAGGCTAACGAGAGGACCAAGGTGCAGCGTGGTATGTGCCCATATATATTAAATGAACATGGGAATAACAACCGAAACAGTTCTGGCCTTAGTTCCTTTTTTATGTCTTTGTGTTAGGTTGGTCAGGGCGTGAGTTGGGGTGGGTAGTCTGTGTTCTTTTTTCTATGTTGTTATATTTCTATGGGTTTGGGCAAGTATGGTTCTCAATCAGATGCAGGTGTCGTTGGTTGTCTCTGATTGAGAATCATACTTAGGTAGCCTGTTTTCCCCATTTTGGTTGTGGGTGTTTAATTTCTGTTAAGTGTCTGTTCACCTGGCAGAACTGTTTCGTTTTCTCTTCGTTGTTATTTTGTGTAGTGTTCAGTTTTTCAAATTAAAATATGACGAACACTTACCACGCTGCATTTTGGTCTTCCTCTCCTTCCACCAACGAGAATCGTTACACTATGTTTAAAAAGGCTTCTAAAGTTGGCAATTTACACTTTAAAATGTCAGATTTGCCCTAATGAAAAAAGTATCAAACTCTACAAAGAAATGTCTATTATAATCCACAAAATAATTCACATTTGCTGCAGGATTATTTTCCTGCTGTAGCAAACTGGCTCAAATTAAGATCCTACACCTGTAGAGTCCATTCCCCGATGAAATGAGGACGTTCTGGAGGGCAAAAAGCACTTGTAAGAAAACTTCAGCCCAGGGCTCAATGCGATCCACGAGTCATACATTATGCTAATGTCCTGGCCTGAGTCTTTAAATTCTGATGATGGTACATGGTATGGAAGGATGTTTAGATTAATTGAGTCACAGTACAGTTGAGTTAGATGATATGATTGATAGTTGACAGTTCAGCTGGCATTAGTCTTTGATGCTGGTCTTGATTGGCCAGCCTGTGGGTAATATGTGTGCGTGTGTATATATATATGTGTGTGTGTGTGTGTATGATTTTCTGCAGGGAGACAGAAATAGCAAAAGAATACCACTATGCTTCAGACTGGGGGAATTCTGAACACTACAGAAGCACAATGTTTGAAGTTCACATTTTGCCTTAAATCTAAACATTCACCTTCTAATATGAAGGTATGAATGAATTTCACCCAAAAACATTCTCCTTAGGCCCTATTCAGACTTGAGATGAGTTGATTTAATGTGCTCTTGGGACTTCAGTACATGTTTTATTCAGTCCATGTTAAGCCTGAATCAGGCTCCATGTGATCAGTGTAACACAGGTGGTTCAGCACAACCGGTTCCTTCTGAAGACTGGCTGAGTTGCCTAAGGCAGTGTTTTGACAAGCAGGGGACCTGGGTTCACATCCACTTTCTCACATGATTACCAGCGATGAAGGCTCACTTTATACATGTTATGTTACTTTTAGATGTGTGTATTGTTAGATATTACTGCACTATTGGAGCTAGGAACACAAGCATTTCGCTACACCCGCAATAACATCTGCTAAATATGTGATTGCGACCAATAACATTTTATTTGACCTTGTTACTTCCGCTATAACTTACATAACCCTAAACATGTTGATTGTATAATTATTTAGAATCTCACAAAGTTCCCTGGCAACTGTAGCCTATAATCAGTGCCAAAGTCTACCATAAGAAAATTATTCAATTCCCAGTGTCTTCTTTAAATGTTTTATTAAAATTAAAATATAATTCTATCAAAATGTATAATCAATCAATATTTATGCTATAAGCCATTTGCAATTTTTTTTTAAATATATGAAATACAGTCTGCCAAAACATTTACATGCACTGAAACACCAACAATTGTTTTCAAAACACAAATATTCATACTGAAGAACCACTTTGGGTGGCTCCGAGTACTTGTTTTGAAATACAGTACATTTACAAAGTTTTCAGACGCCTTCACTTTTTCCACATATTGGTTGATCACAGCCTTATTCTAAAATTGATTAAATGGTTTCCTCCCCCCCTCAACAATCTACACATAATAACGCATAATGACGAAGCAAAAGCAGGTTTAGATTTCTTTAGGAAATGTATCGAAATAAAAAATATTAAAAATTTGAAGTATTCAGACCCTTTACTCAGTGCGTTGTTAAAGCACCTTTGGCTGCAATTACAGCCTCAGTCTTCTTGGGTTTGGTGCTACAAGCTTGACACACCTGTATTTGGGGAGTTTATCCCATTCTTCTCTGCAGATCCTCTCAAGCTCTGTCAGGTTGGATGGGAAGCGTCGCTGCACAGCTATTTTCAGGACTCTCCAGAGATGTTCGATCGGGTCCAAGTACGGGCTCTAGCTGGGCCACTCATTCAGAGACTTGTCCCAAAGCCACTCCTACGTTGTCTTGGCTGTGTGTTTAGGGTCGTTGTCCTGTTGGAAGGTGAACCTTCGCCCCAGTCTGAGGTCCTGAGCACTCTGGAGCAGGTTTTCATTGAAGATCTGTTATTCGCTCCGTTCATCTTTCCTTTGATCCTGACTAGTCTCCCAGTCCATGAGACTGAAAAACATCCCCACTGCATGATGCTGCCACCACCATGCTTCACCGTAGGGATGGTAACAGATTTTTTCCAGACGTGACGCTTGGCATTCAACGGGCTGTCAGGTGTCTGTTAATGAAAATCCTGATTAGTGGAGTGCTGCAGATATGATTGACCTCGGCAAGACGGAGCTGCTCTTCCTCCCGGGGAAGGACTGCCCGTTCCATGATCTCGCCATCACGGTTGACAACTCCATTGTGTCCTCCTCCCAGAGCGCCAAGAACCTTGGCGTGATCCTGGACAACACCCTGTCGTTCTCAACCAACATCAAGGCGGTGGCCCGTTCCTGTAGGTTCATGCTCTACAACATCCGCAGAGTACGACCCTGCCTCACACAGGAAGCGGCGCAGGTCCTAATCCAGGCACTTGTCATCTCCCGTCTGGATTACTGCAACTCGCTGTTGGCTGGGCTCCCTGCCTGTGCCATTAAACCCCTTCAACTCATCCAGAACGCCGCAGCCCGTCTGGTGTTCAACCTTCCCAAGTTCTCTCACGTCACCCCGCTCCTCCGTTCTCTCCACTGGCTTCCAGTTGAAGCTCGCATCCGCTACAAGACCATGGTGCTTGCCTACGGAGCTGTGAGGGGAACGGCACCTCAGTACCTCCAGGCTCTGATCAGGCCCTACACCCAAACAAGGGCACTGCGTTCATCCACCTCTGGCCTGCTCGCCTCCCTACCACTGAGGAAGTACAGCTCCCGCTCAGCCCAGTCAAAACTGTTCGCTGCCCTGGCCCCCAATGGTGGAACAAACTCCCTCACGACGCCAGGACAGCGGAGTCAATCACCACCTTCCGGAGACACCTGAAACCCCACCTCTTTAAGGAATACCTAGGATAGGATAAGTAATCCCTCTCACCCCCCTTAAGTTTTAGATGCACTATTGTTAAGTGACTGTCCCACTGGATGTCATAAGGTGAATGCACCAATTTGTAAGTCGCTCTGGATAAGAGCGTCTGCTAAATGACTTAAATGTAAATGTAATGACCCATCTCCACAGAGGTTCTCCCATCTCCACAGAGGTTCTCCCATCTCCACAGAGGTTCTCCCATCTCCACAGAGGTTCTCCCATCTCCACAGAGGTTCTCCCATCTCCACAGAGGAACTCTGGAGCTCTGTCAGAGTGACCATCAGGGTCTTGATCACCTCCCTGACCAAGTATCTTCTCCCCTGATTGCTCAGTTTGGCCGGGCAGCCAGCTCCAGGAAGAATTTTGTTGGTTCCAAACTTCTTCCATTTAAGAATAATGGAGGCCAATGTGTTCTTGGGGACCTTCAATGCTGCAGAAATGTTTTGGTACCCTTCCCCAGATTTGTGCCTTGACACAATCCTGTCTCAGAGCTTTACGGACAATTCCTTCGACCTCATGGCTTGGTTTTTGCTCTGACATGCACTGTCAACTGTGGAACGTTATATAGACAGGTGTGTGCCTTTCCAAATCATGTCCAATCAATTGAATTTATAACAGATTTACCACAGGACTCCACAATCAAGTTGTAGAACCAGCTCAAGGATGATCAATAGAAACAGAATGCACCTGCACTCAATTTCGAGTCTTATAGCAAAGGGTCTGAATATTTATGTAAATAAGGAATTTCTGTTTTTTTATTTGTAATAGATTTGCTTTGTCTTTATGGGGTATTGTGTGTAGATTGGTGAGGAAAACAAATAATTTTATCCGTTTTAGGATAAGGCTGTAACATAACAAAATGTGGAAAAAGTGAATGGGTTTACATTCAAACTGTCACACCCTGATCTGTTCCACCTGTCCCTGTGATTGTCTCCATCCCCTCCAGATGTCACTTATTTTCCCTGGTGTATTTATCCCTGTGTCTTGTATGTCTTTCAAGTCAACCAGCAAGTTTTTCCAAACTCCTGCTTCTATTCTCTTTTTGCTAGTCCTCCCGGTTTTGACCCTTTCCTGTTTACTGGACTCCGTACCCGCCTGCCTGACCATTCTGTCTGCCCTGACCTCGAGCCTGCCTACCACTCTGTATCTCCTGGACTCTGAACTGGTTTTGACCTTTTGCCTGAACTGGTTTTGACCTCTTGCCTACCCCTTTTGGATTCATTAATAAATATCAAAGACAAACCATCTGCCTCCCGTGTTTGCATCTGAGTCTCGCCTTGTGCTCTTATAGAAACACCAGATCTCCCCTTAGGTGCACTACTTTTCATGGTTTTACTGTACAATGATGGTGTTTTGAGTATTTCTATTTTAACAGTGAATGGTTTCCACTAGTTGCCACAAAGGGTTTTTCTCTTTGTCGCTGTGGTAACTAACGATGACCAGGCACAACGCCAATATAAAGGGTTTTTTCTCAAAATTGCTGGGATGTTACGTGTACTACTTATATCAGGTCATTCGTAACAACCTAATCATTAAGACATTTGATCAAATAAGCCATTCAATGTTTTGTTGACCAAATTCGACAATCTCTCATTGACCTCCATACAAAAAATCCACCTGCTGGAGAACACTGATTTGGGGCTCAGTTATCCGCTTCGTCCCTTCCTCTCTGCTGTAGTTTATTTGAACATTACCACTTCTCACTGGCTGTCAGGTGCTTGTTTATGGCACACCTGGTTTCACTCAGACTGATCATTAACCAGCCAGGTAATAACAGGCATTCTGAGGACCCATAAAAGGTAATGGGGTCCTATTATCACAACTGTGTATTTACTCAAAATGGTTTCGGGCCAATCCAGGCCCTGAGTTGTTTAAGCAGGTATATGGCACACATTGGCCATTTGGACATGTTTTTTTAGTTTATCACAAAAACATTGCATTGAAAGAGCAATTAGACAGCTTGTAAAACATGAATCCAAAAAGAAATATGATTTAGCAAATATATTTGCATTCCCTTATTCAGAAATGATATTTCCTAGTGCAAACAATTCACTAAAATATTATAACCTCGTAATAGAGCATACAGTATTGGCTTCCTGTGAGGAGCTGGTTTCATACATGACCTGTCTGGGTCCCTGGAGAGTCCATTACATTGAGTTATTATAGACAGTGAGAATATCAGTGCGATCAGAGCACTGATAGTGATAGGCTCTTCACTCTGGTACCCACATGTATAGCAGTAATTCATTTACTCCGTAGTAGCCCCACTTCCTCCATTTTCTCTGCTAGAATGTATTACATCTCGTGCTATAGATCTCAAACTGTTCAAAAATGTATTCGCAATCAATTATTCCACAGTGGCCTATATCTTATCCCAAGTATCTGGCAGCTTCTTGTGTAGTGCTAACCCGATGCACCCTCATTGCAATGAGCTGCTTGCCTTGCAGGGAAGCATATATAATGCAAATATCATGTATAATGTATTAAAGCATTGAGTTGCCTTGGTGTTGCTGCAAACCTCTACAGTATACGCTTCTTAATCAGTCTGTCTGCAAGGCGCAATAGTATCGCTTCATTTCACAGAAATGGTGTCGGTGAAAATGAGCTAATTTTTTTGTTCATTTTAGTTTTAAAAAAATTAATTAGCCCCTTATTGAAAGAACATTGTGGTTATATTAAAATAAACCACATTATTATTATTTTTAAATGACTGCTACTTGCTGACTGTGCAGGGATTTCGCTAGACAGTGCCTTTGAGGTTATACACGTATTCCAGCTGGGAACAATGATGACGGCAGCCCATCTGATCCATGTCACAGACTTCTAGTCTCCACAGACTGTTCAGTCTATCTGCTCCTAATGATGTTGTAGATCATTGCTGGAAGAGCTTGATGTTGGGTTATGCCATCTGAGTACAACTATGGTGTGTATGATGAATACATTTGCAGCCTTTATGAATGCATTAAAGGTTTTCTATGTAAGAGCCTTGACCATCGGCTGTTATGACTGCTTGTAACAATTCTTAGAAGGCACCGTCTATAATGCATGATACACTGGTGGTTCAAAAAAGTGTTCCCAGAAAGTCCTGTTGTATTTGTTAGCTATTCCTTTTGGGGTTCACACAAAACATGAAACATGACACAATACAGATTCTTAATACACAAGAATAGCTCAAGGACAGAACTACATCAATTGAATAAACACTGCATTACCAAATGTATGTGGACACCTGCTCGTCAAAAATCTAATTCCAAAATTATGGGCATTAATATGGAGTTGGTCCCACCTTTGCTGCTATAACAGCCTCCACTCTTCTGGGAGGTCTTTCCCATAGTTGTTGGAACATTGCTGCAGGGACTTGCTTCCATTCAGCCACAAGAGAATTAGTGATGTTGAGAGATCTCCCTTCCCTGGAACTAAGGGGCATAGCCCGAATCATGAAAAACAGCCCCAGACCACTATTCCTTTTTCACCAAACTTTACAGTTGGTACTATGCATTCGGCAGGTAGCATTCTACTGGCATCTGCCAAACCCAGATTTGTCCGTCGGACTGCCAGATGGTGAAGCGTGAGTCATCACTCTAGAGAACATGTTTCTACGACGGTGCCATGTTGAATGTCACTGAGTGCTTCAGTAAAGCCATTCTACTGCCAATGTTTGTTTATGGAGATTGCATGGCGGTGTGCTCATTTTTATACACCTGTCAGCAACTGGTGTGGCTGAAATAGCCTAATCAACTGATTTGAAAGGGTGTAAACATACTGCTGTGTACAGTGCCTTGCGAAAGTATTCACCCCCTTAGCATTTTTCCTATTTTGTTGCATTAAAACATGTAATTTAAATGGATTTTTATTTGGATTTCATGTAATGGACACACACAAAATAGTCCACATTTGTGAAGTGAAATGAAAAGAATGACTGTTTCAAAAAAATTGAAAAGTGGTACGTGCATATGTATTCACCCCCTTCGCTATGAAGCCCCTGGTGCAACCAATTATCTTCAGAAGTCACATAATTAGTTAAATAAAGTTCACCTGTGTGCAATCTAAGTGTCACATGATCTGTCACATGATCTCAGTATATATACATCTGTTCTGAAAGGCCCCAGAGTCTGCAACACCACTAAGCAAGGGACACCACCAAGCAAGCGGCACTATGAAGACCAAGAAGCTCTCCAAACAGGTCAGGGAAAAAGTTGTGGAGAAGTACAGATCAGGGTTGTGTAGTTGAACAGTCTAGGTGCAACAACAGCTCAGCCGTGAACTGGTAGGTCACACAAGCTCACAGAACGGGACCGCCTAGTGCTGAAGTGCGTAAAAATAATCTGTCCTCAGTTGCAACACTCACTACTGACTTCCAAACTGCCCTGGAAGCAACGTCAGCACAATAATTATTCGTTGGGGGCTTCATGAAATGGGTTTCCATGGCAGAACAGTCGCACACAAGCCTAAGATCACCATACGCGATGCCAAGTGTTGTACATATAAGGGTTGGGTTATAAAAAAAGATCAGAAACTTTGAACATCCCACGGAGTACCATTATCTCCATTATTTAAAAAATTGAAAGAATATGGCACCACAATAAACCTGCCAAGAGAGGGCCGCCCACCAAAACTCACGGACCAGGCAAGGAGGGCATTGATCAGAGAAACAACAAAGAGACCAAAGATAACCCAGAAGAAGCTGCAAAGCTTCACAGTGGAAATTGGAGTATCTGTCCATAGGACCACTTTAAGCCGTACACTCCACAGAGCTGGGCTTTATGGAAGAGTGGACAGAAAAAAAGCCATTGCTTAAAGAAAAAAAATGCATGTGGGATGTGGGAAACTCACCAAACATATGGAAGAAGGTACTCTGGTCAGATAAGACTAAAATGTATCTTTTTGGCCATCAAGGAAAACGCTATGTCTGGCACAAACCCAACACCTCTCATCACCCCGAGAACAACATCCACAGTGAAGCATGGTGGTGGCAGCGTCATGCTGTGGGGATGTTTTTCATTGGCAGGGACTGGGAAACTGGTCAGAATTGAAGGACTGATGGGTGGCGCTAAATACAGGGAAATACTTGAGGAAAACCTGTTTCAATCTTCCAGCGATTTGAGAGTGGGATGGAGGTTCACCTTCCAGCAGGACAATGACCCTAAGAATACTGCTGAAGGAACATTTGAGTGGTTTAAGGGGAACCATTTAAATGGCCTAGTCAAAGCCCAGAACTCAATCCAATTGAGAATCTGTGGTATGACTTTAAGATTGCAGTACACCAGCAGAACCCATCCAACTTGAAGGAGCTGGAGCAGTTTTGCCTTGAAGAATGGGCAGTGGCTAGATGTTCCAAGCTTATAGAGACATACCCCAACAGACTTGCAGCTGTAATTGCTGCAAAAGGTGGATCTACAAAGTATTGATTTTGGGGGGAGGGTGAATAGTTATCCACGCTCAAGTTTTTGTTTTTTGTCTTATTTCTTGTTTGTTTCACAATAAATAAATAAAAATTGCAACTTCAAAGTGGTAGGCATGTTGTGTAAATTAAATGATACAAACCCCCCAAAATCTATTTTAACTAGGTTATAAGGCAACAAAATAGAACAAATGCCAAGGGGGGTGAATACTTTCGCAAGCCACTGTATATAGTGTAGGTAGTATAAGTGGTCTACAGGGTAAGACCGGTATAATTATGAGAATGTCAAGGACATTCTGGTTAAGATGCATGAGACTTTCTGGTTCATGGTGTTCGAGGCAGGACACAGCAAAACACCCTCAAAAGCACTGTCATACCAATATCCATATGAAATATTTAGGCTAATAGCAATGTTGTTACATTGTTTCAGGTGGACTATGTTGCAGAGGGGCAGAGCACTCAGCGGGCCCCTACTGTGATCTTATCAGAGAAGACCGTCCCTGACCTCAGGACAGAGAACAGTGTTGTCTCAGACGGAGCCGGAACAGTCAGCATCTACAGTGAGGAGACCTACAATGGCAATGTGTGAGTCATAGGGTTTGATATTGTCTAAAAGTTTGGACATACCTACTCATTCAAGGGTTTTTCTTTATTTTTACTATTTTCTACATTGTAGAATAATAGTGAAGCCATAACTATAAAATAACACATGGAATCTTGTGGTGACCAAAAAAGTGTTAAACAAATCAAAATATATTTCATATTTGAGATTCTTCAAAGTAGCCACCCTTTGCCTTGATGACAGCTTTGCACACTCTTGGCATTCTCTCAACCAGTCTAAGTAAATAGGCCAGTCTGAGAGGATTGTCTGGAGCCTTGACCCATAGTGAGTTCCCATAGTCTCTGCCTAGAGTGAATAATCTCGACCTAGAGTGAATAGTCTCCACCTAGAGTGAATAGTCTCCACCTAGAGTGAATAGTCTCCACCTAGAGTGAATAGTCTCCACCTAGAGTGAATAGTCTCCACCTAGAGTGAATAGTCTCCACCTAGAGTGAATAGTCTCCACCTAGAGTGAATAGTCTCCACCTAGAGTGAATAGTCTCCACCGAGAGTGAATCGTCTCGACCTAGAGTGAATAGTCTTGATGTAGAGTGAATAGTCTCCACCTAGAGTGAATAGTCTTGATGTAGAGTGAATAGTCTCCACCTAGAGTGAATAGTCTTGATGTAGAGTGAATAGTCTCCACCTAGAGTGAATATTCTTGATGTAGAGTGAATAGTCTCCACCTAGAGTGAATAGTCTCGACCTATAGTGAATAGTCTCGACCTAGAGTGAATAGTCTCGACCTAGAGTGAATAGTCTTGATATAGAGTGAATAGTTTTGACCTAGAGTGAATAGTCTCGACCTAGAGTGAATAGTCTTGATGTAGAGTGAATAGTTTTGACCTAGGCTGAATAGTCTTAGGGCTGTATTCAATCAGATCCGCTTTAGCCAACATCTGCATAGCGGTTGTTTTGGCGACGTCGGAGGTGGAACTGTGTTAGAGCTGTCAAATCTACAAGCGGCTCCTGGTATTATACCTAAAGTGGGCATTGCCATTGGCTGTACGGAGTGCATTAAGAGAAATCCCATGCAGCCTTGTTTACACGTTTGAGTACTGGAATGTGAGATATAATCTATACCTCGATTAGGCTAACAAAATCCTCATTATTTTCTTTAATTATTTTCAATTTTAGCGTAATTATGTCTATATAGCCTACACTTCCTCGTTCTGATCTTCTAACATGAGGGGGATGGGTGTGGCTTCGTGATCAAGAGCAGCTGCTCACTGATTTGATGACTTCAACGCAGTTCTGTGTAAATTATATATATATGTTTACTTAACCTTTATTTAACTGGGCAAGTCAGTTTAGAATAAATTCTTATTTACAATAACGGCCTACCCTGGCCAAACCCTGGCCAAACCCTGGCCAAACCCTAACCTGGACAACGCTGGGCCAATTGTGTGCCGCTCTATGGGACTCCCAATCACGGCTGGTTGTGATACAGCCTGGAATCGAACCAGGGTCTGTAGTGACGCCTCTAGCACTGAGGTGCAGTGCATTAGACCACTGTGCCACTCGGGGCATCCGACACCACCATAACAATAAATAGTCACAGTATTGTTATTGGTAACAATAATATTACCAGAACCCTACTACTCACACTACTCACCCCCGGCTGTAAAGCCTGGTTAGACACAGGAAAATGATACAAAAATAGTTCATAACAGTTTGAAAATGATTACATTATTTTTTATTAAAATTTGATTTTCTCTGCCTGCTGGTTATCAATTTGCCACCTTCAACTTCTGCTTTGCTGTCAATACAGATAAATGATTTTCCCAGTGTTCATGCAGTATTGACTGAATGGTCCAAAGAATAACACCATAATGTAATCATATAGTTATAAAGGTTAACTAGTTTTATTGACAGTTTGATATTATCTCCAGTTACTATGACAACACCAATGGGCGTGTTCCTGAGCCCCTGTACCGGCATACCAGGGTCAGCTCCAGCCCCTCTGTGGAGGCAGAGAGCCTGAAGAAGTACCCCATTCACAGGGAAAGGGAACGGGATCCTACCCCCCCTTCCCAGGAGGAGACCCAGTGTGAGACCGGCTACACCACTGGTGGGGATACTGGTAATGAACTGGACCAAGACCAAAGTGACCACATGCATAGGTGGGCTGTATTTGTTGAGAAGATGGATGGATGAATGGATGGAACGAGGGATGGCGTGATAGATTAAACATTAAAACAGACAGAATCCAACCATTATCTGCTGTGTGTGCTGTGTCAGATATGCTAGTGGGAAAGCATCACAGAAAGCCATTTTGTTCCAAAGCTCTCTACATTCAAGAAAGTGTTCAATAAAATTGCAGCATTGATCTAAATGGAATGACCTGAGTCTCCTTTATTCCTGTGTAATGTGTGTCTTCAGCATGCGCCCTGAGATAACATCAGACAGGCAACGGCGACAGTATAAGAAAGAGTTTGACTCCGACCTGGCGAGCTACAAAAGCCTGTGTGCCGAGATGGATGACATCAGTGAACAGATGCACAAGCTGAGCCGAGAGCTGGATACCCTGGAGGAGGGGACTGCGAAGCACCAGGTAAAGAAAACATATGCTGTTACATTTTCTGGCAAAAGAAACAATATGGCTGTGTTTTCTTTACGGTATAATATTCTCCTGATATTTCCCTTAGAAATGTATCATTTTCAACTACATCGTTATTATCTCATAATTTAAGTTTAGCTAGTTCATTGAAACAAGCACCATTACAGCACACACACACACACACACAAAAGCTGACTTTATCCTTTATATTTTAGGGAGTAGCTGATGAATAACCTTCCTTTGAGCAGTAATGTCTTTGAGAGTTATCCTTTATATCTTAGGGAGTAGCTGATGAATAACCCTCCTTTGAGCAGTAATGTGTTTGAGAGTTATCCTTTATATCTTAGGGAGTAGCTGATGAATAACCCTCCTTTGAGCAGTAATGTGTTTGAGAGTTATCCTTTATATCTTAGGGAGTAGCTGATGAATAACCCTCCTTTGAGCAGTAATGTGTTTGAGAGTTATCCTTTATATCTTAGGGAGTAGCTGATGAATAACCCCCCTTTGAGCAGTAATGTGTTTGAGAGTTATCCTTTATATCTTATGGGAGTAGCTGATGAATAACCCTCCTTTGAGCAGTAATGTGTTTGAGAGTTATCCTTTATATCTTAGGGAGTAGCTGATGAATAACCCTCCTTTGAGCAGTAATGTGTTTGAGAGTTATCCTTTATATCTTAGGGAGTAGCTGATGAATAACCCTCCTTTGAGCAGTAATGTTTGAGAGTTATCCTTTATATCTTAGGCAGTGGCTGATGAATAACCCCCCTTTGAGCAGTAATGTTTGAGAGTTATCCTTTATATCTTAGGGAATAGCTGATGAATAACCCCCCTTTGAGCAGTAATGTGTTTGAGAGTTATCCTTTATATCTTAGGGAGTAGCTGATGAATAACCCTCCTTTGAGCAGTAATGTTTGAGAGTTATCCTTTATATCTTAGGCAGTAGCTGATGAATAACCCCCTTTGAGCAGTAATGTTTTGAGAGTTATCCTTTATATCTTAGGGAATAGCTGATGAATAACCCCCCTTTGAGCAGTAATGTGTTTGAGAGTTATCCTTTATATCTTAGGGAGTAGCTGATGAATAACCCTCCTTTGAGCAGTAATGTTTGAGAGTTATCCTTTATATCTTAGGGAGTAGCTGATGAATAACCCTCCTTTGAGCAGTAATGTGTTTGAGAGTTATCCTTTATATCTTAGGCAGTGGCTGATGAATAACCCTCCTTTGAGCAGTAATGTGTTTGAGAGTTATCCTTTATATCTTAGGGAGTAGCTGATGAATAACCCTCCTTTGAGCAGTAATGTGTTTGAGAGTTATCCTTTATATCTTAGGGAGTAGCTGATGAATAACCCTCCTTTGAGCAGTAATGTGTTTGAGAGTTATCCTTTATATCTTAGGCAGTAGCTGATGAATAACCCTCCTTTGAGCAGTAATGTGTTTGAGAGTTATCCTTTATATCTTATGGGAGTAGCTGATGAATAACCCTCCTTTGAGCAGTAATGTGTTTGAGAGTTATCCTTTATATCTTAGGGAGTAGCTGATGAATAACCCTCCTTTGAGCAGTAATGTGTTTGAGAGTTATCCTTTATATCTTAGGGAGTAGCTGATGAATAACCCCCCTTTGAGCAGTAATGTGTTTGAGAGTTATCCTTTATATCTTAGGGAGTAGCTGATGAATAACCCTCCTTTGAGCAGTAATGTGTTTGAGAGTTATCCTTTATATCTTAGGGAGTAGCTGATGAATAACCCTCCTTTGAGCAGTAATGTTTGAGAGTTATCCTTTATATCTTAGGGAGTAGCTGATGAATAACCCTCCTTTGAGCAGTAATGTGTTTGAGAGTTATCCTTTATATCTTAGGGAGTAGCTGATGAATAACCCTCCTTTGAGCAGTAATGTGTTTGAGAGTTATCCTTTATATCTTAGGGAGTAGCTGATGAATAACCCTCCTTTGAGCAGTAATGTGTTTGAGAGTTATCCTTTATATCTTAGGGAGTAGCTGATGAATAACCCTCCTTTGAGCAGTAATGTGTTTGAGAGTTATCCTTTATATCTTAGGGAGTAGCTGATGAATAACCCTCCTTTGAGCAGTAATGTGTTTGAGAGTTATCCTTTATATCTTAGGGAGTAGCTGATGAATAACCCTCCTTTGAGCAGTAATGTGTTTGAGAGTTATCCTTTATATCTTAGGGAGTAGCTGATGAATAACCCTCCTTTGAGCAGTAATGTTTGAGAGTTATCCTTTATATCTTAGGCAGTGGCTGATGAATACAACCTTCTGAAGGTCCTGAAGCGGGTGAGTTATAATCGCTCAAGTTACTGTTCATCAATAATTCATCTCTATATGTCTCCTTTCTCCATTTCTTTTAGGAACAATTATTTCATTTTTGGGAGATATTAACTTTATAATATGTCATTTATAAATATATTATCATTGAATATATTATATAATGTGTATTATGTAATGATATTATTCACTGACTGTATCTTGACCAATTGATATACCATTGTAAATGTCTGATATCTAAGGTCTGTAGTGTGTTATTTCTCTTCTGCAGACAGCAGACTATCAAGCCAAGAAGCAGCGAAGCAAAGACCTGAGACAGAACCTATTCCACATCAAGCGCCTAGTGAAGAACTATGACAATGGCCTTTGTTGAAGCAGCCTGGGTCTGCTGTACCATCCACAACTACTCCATACAGCAGACGACATGGTACCAGACACCAACACATGCTCTTATGGGATATTGTTTGATGGTGAACTTTGACGGATGCCGTTTCACACAGGTTCAAAAGGCAACAGTTGAATCGTTCTTTCTCGGAAGATGACTTGCAATAAGTAGATGAGGAGGTTGAAACAACCACATTGAACATGTATGTATGTAACCTTTGACTTGAGGTGAAGGTTTGTTGTAAGGGCATGATTGAGACATTTTCCTGATTCATTCTGTTACATTTTTACTATGGATTCGTATGCTTTGTAAGAGATGCAATATTCCTGTGTCATTTTTGTCTGTTTTGTTGTTTTATAAATGTTGTACTGATCTGTTCTTGTCTCTTTTGTCTGCAAAAGTATGTTTTCACCGATTACTAACTACAAAAAAGTGTGCATTCTAATATTCTATCTTGAATTCATGTAAATGAAGAATAACAACTTACATATTTTATAATGAAATATACAATTATTGTAGAATATTATGTCTTGCAATGTGATCATGCAGTACATTAATTCCAGACATTTCTTTAAAATGTTTACAGAGAGTCTGATGCAAATTCAACAGGTTTGTTGATCAATTAGTCTTCCCATAGTTTATACATTGTTTTCAGACAATACATGTAATGCATTGTATTACATATCTTAAGGGTGTACTTTACAGTAGTAATTTCTGAGTACAAAAATATTGCCAAGATCGAACTGACATTTCTTATGGATGTAACTGACTAGGGAAAGAAACCACAGACTCACCATGTCATTTTGGCCTTTTAATAATGCTTTCATACACAAACAATTCCAAATCTAAAGAACTCAGCAACAACAGTAAAATATAGTAAAACATTAATAATAGTACATGTATCTTTTGTCATTTTTCTGGGTGATATGGTGGTTGAGTGAGTCAGTGGGTGAGGATATGCCATCTTTTTGAAAAGCATGAGGTAATTCCAAGTCACCGATAGGCTATTGGACCTATTCACAGTCTCTCACAGGTAGTGTGATGTTTTGGGATCGTAGCCTCCAAGCGCAGTCCCATTGCCATACAGCCATGACAATAAAGTCCCATATTACCTAAGTGTTGTACAGTTAGCTCCTAGGATGCATTGCTTTGTGTTGGGAACAGAATTGGCTCAGGAGTAGCCTCTTGTTCTGCACCAGTGTCATCTTCACCGCCATGGAGACACGTCTTTTTTTAACACATCTCAAGGGATGGTAGAGGTATTTTTACATGAAATATTAAGGTTTTTTTTAAAGAACCTGTGAACTCATCATTAAAAAAAAAAACTTTACTCTCCAATCCCATTTGGTAGAGATGAAACTCCTCTTAAAACGTTTAACAGAGCAAAAACAACATTGTGACATGCAGCAAGACAACATGGCCTCTAAAAATTATACCATCAACACCATTTAAGCCTTTGGTTCCCTACATTTACAATATGTACACTTCGTATAGCTTGTAAAATAGGTTTTGATGTGATTTATTTTTAAAGTACCAACAGCATTTGCTCTTTGTTTTCAGTATGGTCATAGGTCATAGGTGAACCATTTGGCCACAACCTTTTTAATTACATACTTTTTTGTTTCAACAATCAGCCTGTCACTCATATTAGCTGCATTCGTCATCTGTTGTGGTTAAAATATTCGTCCGTATTGAAAAAAACAGTGTTGATTGGAAAGAACATGTCCAGATGAATGATCTACTCTTACTGCAGTGTCCTAATTCATACTGAATATTGAAAAAGCAGTCATTGAAAAGAAGGCGTTTTGTGGTGAACAACAATGACAGAGAGTTTGCCTTATGAAGAAATCAATCGTTAGCATTCTGTTGTCTTGTGCGGTATCAATCCATATTCATTTAACTGTGGCTTTTTAAAAGTTGCCCAATGCAACAATTAAGATCCCTATGAGTGATACATGGAAACAGTCACTGAGTCCATCTGTAAGTCTCTCCACTTCATCTGCCTGGCTGATCTACTAGTTCAAATATCAAATCTATAACCTCTTCAATGACAATGATGTTTTTGGTGAAATTTCTGTGGACGATAAAGATTTTGGTGTAATATCTTGTTCCAGTTTCATTTCAACCCTGAGCACCTCCCCGTTTCCTCCTATCAAGTTTGTGTTCACATATCTGAAGGGATAGGAGTGAGACATATGGTGGAGGACCCTCTAAGTTAGGTGAAGGCCCTTCAGTGAGAGGCTTGTTTGTAGTCGGTCTATCGACATGTCTGTAGAAAGTTGTCGCAGTGACATCATGGGCATTCTATTGTCGTCCGACATCAAATTTGTCATTGTCGACAACGTCTTAACTCTAGCAAATTTGTATGAATTATTACAGGAAAATAAACTCAACAAGATTATTATTATTATTATTTACAAGGTCATTGAAAGCTAGCTAGCTAGCTAATTACAGAAAATAGCTTATGGTTGTGAGCATGACGAAATAAAAGCAGGGCATTCAACCAAAGAATTTGAGAACTTGTGCACTGTCTTGTTGCTGTCTCAGTCAGGTAACCATGACAACGGATTCTGCGACAGGGTCAACGTTGAACTTTAATGCGTCTCCGACAAGGAAACCAACAGCCGCAGCAACAGGTCTATAAACCCAAGTCTAAATTAAATGTTGTTTTGACCAGAGACACTTGTCGCGTTCTATTTGTCTATAGACATGTTGTTAGACCAAGTATAAACCAGCCTTAAGGATCAGAATGGAACAGACTAATAGCTCCATAATACTGGTTTTCTACCAGAATTCCAATATCTGATGTAGACGTTGACAGTCATTGCACTGAAGGCAATGAGATGTGGAAAATGAGACAAGGTTCCAGTGACCTCTATTGGCAGGACAGTAATGTCTGTATGTAAGGTGTCACTATGGCATGCGGATGGCATGGCTGACTCAGGTCGCCATAACGGGGCACAGCAGGTGTGCTGGCACCAGTGTGCTGGCAATAGACCCAGCTGGCTCTAGGCTGGTATGGAGAGCTCAGTTCATGGAGACAGTACAGTATGTATGATGTCCAGCTGGCGCTAGCATAGGATCACACAGATGGATCATGATGATTCAGAGGAACCTGCAGTCCTTGTCGTCACTGCCCAGAAGGAGACCTAATTTTGGGGGTTACTGACCAGGGACGTAGGGCCAGCTGATGGAGCTTCCGGAGAGCTGCATGTCACGGATGAGCGTCTCAATGGGTGTCTTGCCCACCAGACGCATGAAGAAGAGCTGGGAGATGAGGTTGGCGGGCACGGCACGGAGGGCGGGCAGGCGGAGGAGCAAGCGGCCGAAGCGCTGCGGCTGACCTGGGTACTGCATCCGCTCGTATTCTGTCAGAGCCACCTGGGCCTTTTCCTGCAGAGACTCCACGTGGACCGGGTCTGTCAGCCCACACGCATCTGAGAGGGAAGGAGGGAATGACAGAGACTTGAGGTGAGTAGAGTGGGAGGGAGCAGTACTTAACTGAAGCGGGAACCTACATACAGAAATCTGTTTGGCACCAACAAATTTTAAAAACTCTGACCAAAAACTAAAAAAAGGTCAGGTTGTACCTCCTCTGTTCTCCTGTTTTCTACACATGGTTTCATCTGTATGTTTTGTTGATGTAGTCTTGATTTAGGCCATTTGAAGCAAAATAATGCACACAACTGTTGACATGTCAAAATTTTACACTCTTTGGGTAAGAGTGCAGTGCAGACCTTTCAATTACAATATCCACTACAACACATTTTGGCCTGTGATTATACTCTGCACTTGTACTGTCATGCCAGGAGAGGGCGCCACTCTCCTCAAATCTACCAGTACACCTGTGTTCAGGTTTTGTCATTTGACCAGCAGATGCTTTGGTATCCTTAGATAACACCAAGAGAAACACTGAGTGAACAAAACATTAGGATAATGATATTGAGTTGCACCCCATTTTGTCCTCAGAACAGCCTCAATTCATTTGGGCATGGACTACAGGGTGTCTTAAGCTTTCCGCAGGGATGCTGGCCCCTCCAATGCTTCCCACAATTGTGTCAAGTTGGCTGGATGTCCTTTGGGTGGTAGACCATTTTTGATACAGTGTGAAAAACCCAGCAGCGGTGGGCCTGGAACCTACTACCAGACCCCGTTTAAAGGCACTTCCATCTTTTGTCTAGTCCATTTACCCTCTGAATGACACATACACACAATCCATGTCTCAATTGTCTCAAGGCTTGAAAATCATTATTTAACCTGTCTCCTCCCCTTCATCCCCTGATTGAAGTGGATTTAACAAGTGACATCAATAAGGGATCATAGCTTTCACCTGGATTCACCTGGTTAGTCTATGCCATGGAAAGAGCAGGTGTTCCTAATGTTTTGTACACTCAGTGTATGTTTTCCCATTAGAAATGTTAAAGTCTCAGCATGTTAGTAAAAAAATAAGAAAAGTATTGATGTAGGGTTGCAAAGCTAAAGTAAATTTAACAAACTTTGGTAATTAACAGGTAATCTATGGTATACTTGAATAACTGTTACAAAAATTAATACTATATATGAATACATTTTGTATGTGTCAATTTTGTCCACAAGTTTCTAGTGGATAGACCAAATGGTTCAAGAGAAAATAGCCGAATTAATGAAGAAAAATAAATCAACAATGACATTATTTTTCAATTAACTGCAATAACGTTTCACAACCGTTACAAGATGTGACCCACGAGACTCACAGCGCAGGGAGAGCTGTGACCAAACTGGTCTGGAAAGGAGGTCATTTAGGAATTCAATATTAGCTATTGTAATATATTAGCACACTGAGGCAGGGATGAGGGTAGAAGAACAATCTTTAGCAGAGGTCATGGGTCTGTAGCTCAGTTGGTAGAGCATGGCGCTTGTACAGATGATCCCGGGACCATGTAGAATGTATGCACACATGACTGTAAGTCGCTTTGGATAAAAGCGTCTGCTAAATGGCATATATTATATTATTATTATAAGTGCAAGTACAGATGATCGCATGTACTAACTACTAATAGCGCCACCCTCAGCCATTCCAGGTACGCACATTTTCTTTACTCAAGGAGAGCTATGTAAGGATCGCAGTTGCTGTCTCATACTTTTTTCAACAGGTTCTTCACAGTCTGAACTGCTGTCTCAGCTTGGCCGTTTGACTGTGGACATGTAGGCCTCGACGTGACATGTTTGAAATCCCTGTTGGTAGAGAACCTTTCTTGACTCACCAACTGTCTTCCATTGTCGGAGTACAACATGTTCGGCAACCCATGCCGTGCGACTTTAGTGCTGTAATGATGTGTTTACTTGTTGTCCCACTGAGCTGGGAGATTCTGGGAATTTTGAGTAGTTATCCACAAATAGTAGATATTCTGTGTCGCTGTAATGGCAGAGGTCCACTGCAACTTTGACCCAGCTCTCTCTGGGACTGGATGAGACATGAGTGGCTTTCTTGGTTGTTGTTTTTGTGTGAGTTGCAGACTGCACATTTTGTTACAACATCTTCAATCTGTTTAGGCATGCCTGGACAGAACATCCTTGCTAGTTTCTTACATTTGATGACTCCCATGTGTGCTTCAGGAACTTCTTTCATTTTCTGAGGAACAACAAGTTTTGAACTTCTGAACAGCAGTCCATCTGAGTATGTCAAATTCCCTCTGAAGGTCCAGTAGTGCTGTATTTTCTTTGCAACTTTCCCCCTCTTGTCTGGCCATCCTTTTTTAAACTGTTTCTGTGACCAGTCTTAACTCTTCATCTTCTGCTGTTGCTGTTTTGAATTGCTGCAGTTTCTCTTCTGAAACAGGAAGTTGATGAGCGATGTAGTTAACATCCAGCTCACCATACAGCAATGTATTTATCTGTTTCTTCAGGTATGCTCGTCTCAGTGCATCTCCTTTCCTGGTTTGTCTGAATACCTCCCAAACGGCATATTGAACATGCAGAGTCGGGAGCTCTCTTCATCCAGTTGGATTTGCCAGAATCCTTGGTTTGCATCAACTACTGAAAGTACCTTGGCGATAGGCATTTCAGCAACAACCTCTTAAATGGTACGTAAAGGATAATCTTCTCTCTTGAAGGTTTTGTTTAGATCCTGTGTGTTCATGCATACCCATACTGTTTACCCATTCAGTAGGCTCAGTTTTCCTGACGACGACATCCATGTTTTCCACGCGGTTCTGTGCTACAGGTACTTTTCCGGATGAGTTAACCAACCACTGGTGTAACTTCTGCGTCTATTTGTATGTGATGAACTCCCGGAACACATCCAGGTCTTGTGAATAAATCTTCATATTCAAAATGTCCGTCTCTGTCCTTTGTTCAAGCTTGAATATTCTCTGCATTAAGCCCATTTGCAGACAAGCTGATCTTCCAAGTATTACAGGTGCATCTTGTTCGATCACTTGAAATTCCAGTTCAAACACTTTCTCTTTGTATTGACATTTGAGTGTATTCTTGCTTTTGTCTCCATCTGGTGGCCAGAATACGTCACTAGCTTGCAGTTGGATTTTTGCATGGAATCGCCCTTCACTTTCAGCGTTTTCAAGTCTCTCACGGACAGACGTTACACTCAGCTCCTGTATCTAGCTTAACAGTAAGCTTATGGTTGTTTATTTACAGTGTTTCTGTTCACTGCTCTTTCTCAGTATTTTTCTCATTGATATTCACTAGCTGAGCAACAAATTGTACTTCACTCTGTTTCACTTCAATTTGTCATGTTTTGTCTTAAATTGTCTTGTCATTTTGCTTTTCCCTCTGTTCATTTTCCCCCTGCTGGTCTTTTTAGGTTCGTTCCCCTTTTTCTCTCTCCCTTCCTCTCTCTCTTCTCTCTATCGTTCCGTTCCTGCTCCCAGCTGTTCCTATTCCCCTAATCAATCATTTAGTCTTCCCACACCTGTTCCCGATCCTTTTCCCTGATTAGAGTCCCTATTTCTCTCCTTGTTTTCCGTTCCTGCCCTGTCGGATCCTTGTCTATTGTTCACCGTGCTGTGTCTATGTATCGCCCTGTCGTGTCGTGTTTCCCTCAGATGCTGCGTGGTGAGCAGGTGTCTGAGTCTGCTACGTTCAAGTGCCTTCCCGAGGCAACCTGCAGTTCTTGATCAAGTCTCCAGTCTGTTCTCGTCATTATGAGTAGAATTATGCCTTTTGATTGTAAAGTTACTTTACTGGATTAAAGACTCTGTTTTCGCCAAGTCGCTTTTGGGTCCTCATTCACCTGCATAACACAATTGTCCCAATGAACATGTCCTAATTTCATGCTGTCATCTCCCTGTAAATCCCGTGAAGGCTCCGGTTTTCTGTCTGTGTGCATGAGGAGCACATTTTGGCGTAATGGATTTTTTTCTGTGATTTGCTTCGCATATCTGACCTTATGCTGGACCCTTTTTCTGGTTCATATTTGTACCGTCAACGTGAGCATTGTCCATGCAATCTCTATCTAGCTCGGAACCTTTTTCCAATTCTGTGTTTTCTTTTGCTCATGCACGTTAAGAACGGGCACCTCGACTTCGTCATGATGTATTTTCAGCTGGTTCACTTCACTAGCCTGGCAAGTAATCTGCCTCGCACTTGGCCATTTGTGATTCCCACACACAATTCTGTCCCATATCAGTGACTCGGCAAATTGTTGAATTTTTTTTTTTTTGATGAGTCAGTAAGCATCAATTGACTCAGTTTGTCCTTGCACTCTCATGAAAAACATATGCCTCAGGTACGACAGATTTGTTCTTGGTTCACAGTACCTTCGGAAAAGCGCTTTTAATACATCTACATCATCTTCAAAATCAAAAGTATTGTAATGAAACAGGCAGCGAGCAGGTCTCGAACCCTCGACCTTCTAGCCCGAAGTTACGACTCTTCCTCTTATAGGAACGCGCTCACTGGCCAAGCACACGCACTGTCGTGGATGCAAGGCCCGATCACTTCTGACACCAATGTAATGAAACAGCTGTTGCAGGTCTTGAACCCTTGACCTTCTAGCCCGAAGTCCAGCGCACTATCAACTGTGCCCCAAAAGCATGCTCAGGCGGCAGAGTCGATATCCACACTTATAAACCCAGGGTCGTTACAGTATTGAATACCTTGATTGCATCATCTCTGGCTACGTGCAGGAATGTGGCACATTTCACTATTCCGGCTTTCTCTGAGATGCCACTGGCGATTATATAAAGGTTGAATTAAAGGCTGGATCCACACGCTCCAATTTTCACGTAGATTTCCCTCTAGGTTCAGAGTAGTTCGTGGTCTCATGTGTTTCATGTTTCAGAATGATAAGCTTTTCTTTTAACACCACTGAGTCAGGGATGATCTTTATCAGAGGTCATGAGTCAAGTGTAAGTACAGATGAGCACATCAAATCAAAGTTTATTTGTCACGTGCATCGAAAACAACAGGTGTAGTAGACCTTACAGTGAAATGCTTACTTACAGGCTCTAACCAATGGTGCAAGAGGTTTAGGTAAAGAAATAAAACAACAGTAAAAAGGCATTTGAAAAAAAGAGTAGCAAGGCTATATACAGACACCTGTTAGTCAGGCTTATTGAGGTAGTATGTACATGTAGATATCGTTAAAGTGACTATGCATATATATATATGATGGTGGGACACAATGCAGATAGCCCGGTTAGCCAATGTGCAGGAGCACTGGTTGGTTGGGCCAATTGAGGTAGTATGTACATGAATGTATAGTTAAAGTGAATATGCATATAAGATAAACAGAGAGTAGCAGCAGCATAAAAGAGGGATTGGGGGGGCTCACAATGCAAATAGTCCGGGTAACCATTTTGTTACCTGTTCAGGAGTCTTATGGCTTGGGGGTAAAAACTGTTGAGAAGCCTTTTTGTCGTAGACTTGGCACTCCGGTACCGCTTGCCATGCGGTAGTAGAGAGAACAGTCTATGACTGGGGTGGCTGGGGTCTTTGATAATTTGTAGGGCCTTCCTCTGACATCGCCTGGTATAGATGTCCTGGATGGCAGGCAGCTTTGCCCCTGTGATGTACTGGGCCGTACACACTACCTTCTGAAGTGCCTTGTGGTCGGAGGCTCAGCATTTGCCGTACCAGGCAGTGATGCAACTGGTCAGGATGCTCTCGATGTTGCAGCTGTAGAACCTTTTGAGGATCTCAGGACCCATGCCAAATCTTTTTAGTTTCCTGAGGGGGAATAGGCTTTGTTGTGCCCTCTTCACGACTGTCTTGGTGTGTTTGGACCAATCTACTTTGTTGTTGATGTGAACACCAAGGAATTTGAAGCTCTCAACCTGCTCCACTAGAGCCCCGTCGATGAGAATGGGGACGTGCTCGGTGCTACTTTTCCTGTAGTCCACAATCATCTCCTTAGTCTTGGTTACGTTGAGGGATAGGTTGTTATTCTGGCACCACCCGGCCAGGTCTCTGACCTCCTCCCTATAGGCTGCCTCGTCGTTGTCGGTGATCAGGCCTACCACTGTTGTGTCGTCAGCAAACTTAATGATGGTGTTGAAGTCGTGCCTGGCCATGCAGTCGTGGGTGAAAAGGGAGTACAGGAGGGGGAGCTCCAGTGTTGAGGATCAGCTTGGCAGATGTGTTGCTACCTACCTTCACCACCTGGGGGCGGCCCGTCAGGAAGTCCAGGATCCAGTTGCAGAGGGAGGTGTTTAGTCCCAGGTTCCTTAGCTTGGTGATGAGCTTTGAGTGTACTATGGTGTTGAACGCTGAGCTGTAGTCAATGAACAGCATTCTCACATAGGAGTTCCTTTTGTCCAGGTGGGAAAGGGCAGTGTGGAGTGCAATAGAGATTGCATCATCTGTGGATCTGTTTGGGTGGTATGCAAATTGGAGTGGGTCTAGGGTTTCTGGGATAATGGTGTTGATGTGAGCCATTACCAGCCTTTCAAAAAACTTCATGGCTACGGACGTGAGTTCTATGGGCCTGTAGTCATTTAGGCAGGTTGCCTTTGTGTTCTTGAGCACAGGGACTATGGTGGTCTGCTTGAAGCATGTACTAATTAGTAACAGCGCCACCCTCCGACACCGCATGTTTTTTAATTTAACCTTTTATTTAACTAAGCGAGTCATTGTAAATTCTTATTTACAATGATAGTCTACCCCAGCCAAACCCGGACACACTGGGTCAATTGTGCGCCGCCTTATGGGACTTCCAATCATGGCCGGTTGTGATACAGCCTGGAATCCAACCAGTGTCTGTAGTGACGCCTCTAGCACTGAGATGCAGTGCCTTAGACCGCTGCGCCACTCAGGAGCCACATGTATATACATGACAGCTCCGAAGTTGTGCATCAGGTTTAATTGGTTCTCTTGATTGAGACCTCTCTCCTTGTTTGGATTTGAAAGTTATTTATTTTGGGTAAGATTGTACATACATTTTTAAATACAAAACATACACATACAAACGACAATATACAGACCCACACAAACCTCAGCTACATCATACCTGCCCAGACCCACATCTCCAGCTCCCACATCACTCTCCGCCACATGGCCTCAAACTGCACCATTTTGTTTCTCTCAGTCTCCCATGCACTTTCAACATTTAGTTAATAAAGCATTTGACCTTTCCATTGTGTTAAAGATGGAGGATTGGTTTATTTCCAGTTTAAGTGTACATGTTTTCAAGACGAGAAATGTATCGTCCAACCCATCTGGTACCTCACTGAACCCTCATACGCCATGTCTTCAAATATGCAGACAGACGGATTAAATGTACATTTACATTGTAATACTTCTGACTGCCAACTTTTCCAATAGTTGATATATTTTTCTGAGATTGTCTGTTGTATAGGCTCTCTGTAAGGCTATGTATATCTTACCTATCATATGAGTAAAATATCTCAGTTGGTCAGTCCAAACTTTCTTTTGAATTCTGCCGTTGAAATAAATGTATTTCATATTACCAAGTCATTTACGGTTTCTATGCTGTTAGTTTTCATGGATTTAAGTCCAACGATTGTAATGGAAAGGAGTTCGGGCCTGTGTGTGGCTGTACATGTGGGTGTTTGACTGAGAAAGACACAGAGGCGAGACAACCAGTAAAAACCACAGCCCCCTTAATTATCAACGCTTTGTACCGACAATATCAGAGAGGAATTTACTGTTTACTGTGTAATATACTGCTAGCCAGACTAGCACTTCCGGGTTGGAGCGAGTGGTCGCATCGGCACTTCGCTCCCGCAGGTAGTATAACTTTTTCATTACATTTCATTACATTTCATTATATTTCATTATAGCACAACGGTTTGATTTGTCTAATCTTAGCAATTGCTTCTCAGCTAGCTACATAGCCGTCTTTGTATCAAAGATAATTGCGTAATTATCGTATTTCGCCATCCTAACGTAGTCTTCACTAGCCAGCTAGCTAACGTCCACTGATTAGCTGCACTGGAGAAACTATTACACTCAACTGAACGACTTGATTAGTGTAGTGTTAGCTAGCTACATAGCTGTCTTTGCTGTCTTCGTATCTTCGTATCCAAGATAATTGTGTAGTTTAGGTTTAGAGTGTGTAGTCTTAGAGTGATTATCTTAATTTACCGAGGTTAGCTAGCCAGCTATTTGTCGTCCTTAACGTAGGAGACTCTGCTAGCTAGCCAACAGCTAGCCAACAGCTAGCCGACAGCTAGCCAACGTCTACCGAATAGACTCACAACCCGGTCGCATTCACAGGTAGTATCACATTTTCATTTCATTTCATTACAGTACAACGGTTTGATTTGTTTGATCGTAGCTAGCTACATAGCTAGCTACATAGCCGTCTTTGTATCAAAGATAATTGTGTAGTCTAGAGCGATTTTCTAGGTTAGCTAGCCAGCTATTGTCGTTCTTTTAACGCAACGTAACGTAAACAACACTACTAGCTAGCCAGCTAGCCCCGAATAGCAGCACTGCAGAAACTATTACACTCAACGGAACGACTTGATTAGTGTAGTGTCAACAACGCACCCACTGCCAGCTAGCCTACTTCAGCAGTACTGTATCATTTTAATCATTTTAGTCAATAAGATTCTTGCTACGTAAGCTTAACTTTCTGAACTTTCGAGACGTGTAGTCCACTTGTCATTCCAATCTCCTTTGCATTAGCGTAGCCTCTTCTATAGCCTGTCAACTATGTGTCTGTCTATCCCTGTTCTCTCCTCTCTGCACAGACCATACAAACGCTCCACACCGCGTGGCCGCGGCTACCCTAATCTGGTGGTCCCAGCGCGCACGACCCACGTGGAGTTCCAGGTCTCCGGTAGCCTCTGGAACTGCCGATCTGCGGTCAACAAGGCAGAGTTCATCTCAGCCTATGCCTCCCTCCAGTCCCTCAACTTCTTGGCACTGACGGAAACATGGATCACCACAGACAACACTGCTACTCCTACTGCTCTCTCTTCGTCCGCCCACGTGTTCTCGCACACCCCGAGAGCTTCTGGTCAGCGGGGTGGTGGCACCGGGATCCTCATCTCTCCCAAGTGGTAATTCTCTCTTTCTCCCCTTACCCATCTGTCTATCGCCTCCTTTGAATTCCATGCTGTCATAGTTACCAGCCCTTTCAAGCTTAACATCCTTATCATTTATCGCCCTCCAGGTTCCCTCGGAGAGTTCATCAATGAGCTTGATGCCTTGATAAGCTCCTTTCCTGAGGACGGCTCACCTCTCACAGTTCTGGGCGACTTTAACCTCCCCACGTCTACCTTTGACTCATTCCTCTCTGCCTCCTTCTTTCCACTCCTCTCCTCTTTTGACCTCATCCTCTCACCTTCCCCCCCTACTCACAAGGCAGGCAATACGCTCGACCTCATCTTTACTAGATGCTGTTCTTCCACTAACCTCATTGTAACTCCCCTCCAAGTCTCCGACCACTACCTTGTATCCTTTTCCCTCTCGCTCTCATCCAACACCTCCCACACTGCCCCTACTCAGATGGTATCGCGCCGTCCCAACCTTCGCTCTCTCTCCCCCGCTACTCTCTCCTCTTCCATCCTATCATCTCTTCCCTCTGCTCAAACCTTCTCCAACCTATCTCCTGATTCTGCCTCCTCAACCCTCCTCTCCTCCCTCTCTGCATCCTTTGACTCTCTATGTCCCCTATCCTCCAGGCCGGCTCGGTCCTCCCCTCCCGCTCCGTGGCTCGATGACTCATTGCGAGCTCACAGAACAGGGCTCCGGGCAGCCGAGCGGAAATGGAGGAAAACTCGCCTCCCTGCGGACCTGGCATCCTTTCACTCCCTCCTCTCTACATTTTCCTCCTCTGTCTCTGCTGCTAAAGCCACTTTCTACCACGCTAAATTCCAAGCATCTGCCTCTAACCCTAGGAAGCTCTTTGCCACCTTCTCCTCCCTCCTGAATCCTCCTCCCCCTCCCCCTCCTCCCTCTCTGCAGATGACTTCGTCAACCATTTTGAAAAGAAGGTCGACGACATCCGATCCTCGTTTGCTAAGTCAAACGACACCGCTGGTTCTGCTCACACTGCCCTACCCTGTGCTCTGACCTCTTTCTCCCCTCTCTCTCCAGATGAAATCTCGCGTCTTGTGACGGCCGGCCGCCCAACAACCTGCCCGCTTGACCCTATCCCCTCCTCTCTTCTCCAGACCATTTCCGGAGACCTTCTCCCTTACCTCACCTCGCTCATCAACTCATCCCTGACCGCTGGCTACATCCCTTCCGTCTTCAAGAGAGCGAGAGTTGCACCCCTTCTGAAAAAACCTACACTCGATCCCTCCGATGTCAACAATTACAGACCAGTATCCCTTCTTTCTTTTCTCTCCAAAACTCTTGAACGTGCCGTCCTTGGCCAGCTCTCCCGCTATCTCTCTCTGAATGACCTTCTTGATCCAAATCAGTCAGGTTTCAAGACTAGTCATTCAACTGAGACTGCTCTCCTCTGTATCACGGAGGCGCTCCGCACTGCTAAAGCTAACTCTCTCTCCTCTGCTCTCATGCTTCTAGATCTATCGGCTGCCTTCGATACTGTGAACCATCAGATCCTCCTCTCCACCCTCTCCGAGTTGGGCATCTCCGGCGCGGCCCACGCTTGGATTGCGTCCTACATGACAGGTCGCACCTACCAGGTGGCGTGGCGAGAATCTGTCTCCTCACCACGCGCTCTCACCACTGGTGTCCCCCAGGGCTCTGTTCTAGGGCCTCTCCTATTCTCGCTATACACCAAGTCACTTGGCTCTGTCATAACCTCACATGGTCTCTCCTATCATTGCTATGCAGACGACACACAATTCATCTTCTCCTTTCCCCCTTCTGATGACCAGGTGGCGAATCGCATCTCTGCATGTCTGGCAGACATATCAGTGTGGATGACGGATCACCACCTCAAGCTGAACCTCGGCAAGACGGAGCTGCTCTTCCTCCCGGGGAAGGACTGCCCGTTCCATGATCTCGCCATCACGGTTGACAACTCCATTGTGTCCTCCTCCCAGAGCGCTAAGAACCTTGGCGTGATCCTGGACAGCACCCTGTCGTTCTCAACCAACATCAAGGCGGTGGCTCGTTCCTGTAGGTTCATGCTCTACAACATCCGCAGAGTACGACCCTGCCTCACACAGGAAGCGGCGCAGGTCCTAATCCAGGCACTTGTCATCTCCCGTCTGGATTACTGCAACTCGCTGTTGGCTGGGCTCCCTGCCTGTGCCATTAAACCCCTTCAACTCATCCAGAACGCCGCAGCCCGTCTGGTGTTCAACCTTCCCAAGTTCTCTCACGTCACCCCGCTCCTCCGTTCTCTCCACTGGCTTCCAGTTGAAGCTCGCATCCGCTACAAGACCATGGTGCTTGCCTACGGAGCTGTGAGGGGAACGGCACCTCAGTACCTCCAGGCTCTGATCAGGCCCTACACCCAAACAAGGGCACTGCGTTCATCCACCTCTGGCCTGCTCGCCTCCCTACCACTGAGGAAGTACAGCTCCCGCTCAGCCCAGTCAAAACTGTTCGCTGCTCTGGCCCCCCAATGGTGGAACAAACTCCCTCACGACGCCAGGACAGCGGAGTCAATCACCACCTTCCGGAGACACCTGAAACCCCACCTCTTTAAGGAATACCTAGGATAGGATAAGTAATCCCTCTCACCCCCCTTTAAGATTTAGATGCACTATTGTAAAGTGACTGTTCCACTGGATGTCATAAGGTGAATGCACCAATTTGCAAGTCGCTCTAGATAAGAGCGTCTGCTAAATGACTTAAATGTAAATGTAAATGTGCCAAAACATTTAGAACAAAGAGATATAGACATAAGTCAAATAAGTGTGTACAAATATATATAAAGGATATGTCATTCTGAAATCCTCATATTAAACACCAATGGTATTTATAAAGTTGATGGTTTATATTTAGGATAATGTTTTACCACTCTGTCAATCAACTATTTTTGTTATTCTATTTTGTATTAGATATTATTTGATTATGTTATACATTGGACATGCGAAAAGGCCACACAGAGGGCCAGAAATCATTGCAGACAATAATCTGAATTACCCAAAAGGCCACTCATTGTCATCTGATAATACTACAAAGAACTTTGAGCTTCCAGTAATATACCCTCCCCTTGCAACCCTATATGCAAGTCAAACGTCCCATCATGCAAATTAAATGTTTGAATATCTAAGTATGCACAGTAGCCAAAAGTCTCAACATGTAGTAGGCTGAAAAGTCAGGAATGTAGTAGGCTGAAAAGTCAGGAATGTAGTAGACTGAAAAGTCAGGAATGTAGTAGGCTGAAAAGTCAGGAATGTAGTAGGCTGAAAAGTCAGGAATGTAGTCGGCTGAAAAGTCAGGAATGTAGTAGAACGAAAAGTCAGGAATGTAGGCTGAAAAGTCAGGAATGCATGTTGTAAAGTCTCAACGTGTCCCAAAAATTTTTAAACTAAATTCTCAATCCACATAGTGAGAATAAAATAAAAAAGATAACTCACCTGGTGAGAAGAGGACGATGGCCTTGAGGCAGCTGTACTCGGCCGAGTCCACCTGGAGCCGGGTCAACTTATCCACCTGGTTCTGGAACACCCTCACCTGGTCCATGAAGGACACCACTCGCTCAGCTGACATGGGCGAGGAGTGGAAGCCTGCCGCGGCCAGCAGCGGGGCCATGTGGAGGGGCAGGGCGGACTGGGCTGCATTCAGAATGAACAACTCGCTCCAACTCAACCTGAGCAGAGCCACCTGCTCTGACACGGGTAGCTCTGGGAAGTAGGGGATGTTCCTGGCCCACTCGATGGTGCTGAAGAGCAGTCTGGCTGCCAGCTCACAGATGTTGTCGATGCCCATAACGGCCCCGCCCGCGCCGGTGGCCTGGCCCTGTTGGTTGTACTGGTGGCCGTAGCGGCTGCTGGGGTAGGGCTCGGCACGCAGCAGCTGGGAGATGAGCTCCGACACGGGCTGCCCGCCGTTGTTGTTGTAAAACTCTGCCACTCCGACGCCGCTACCACCACCTACTGGGGTGCCCGTGGGGCTGAGGCTGGAGTGTGAGGGGGGGATACGTCCGCGCTGAACTGCTGGGGTGGGGATGGAGGCACAAAGGGGGAGGGGTGTGGGTTGGGGTTGGAGTTAAGAAGATGCAGGGAGATGGGGAGGACGGAAGTGATTAGGATTTGGGGTGAAAAGTAGGGGGGGCAGGGGGGAGAAGTTGAAAATGAGTCAGGCATGCTCTCTCGCAGTAGGAGGTCTGGCAGATTATCAACAGACGGTCTTGACCAGATTAACACCATATAATTCCAGATTAAAGTGGCCACCATGGGCACAGACAGATACCTAAACAACAATGGGCGAAACAGAGGACTCGCATTATTTGAGAATTCTCCAAGTGAATGTTAACTCGAGGAATAAAACAAAGACAGCATAATTCTACATTAAAATATATTTTCCTCAAAGATGAATATTCCTCAGGAGGTGTTCATCTTTTACTATGCAAATATTTGTATTACCAAAAGTGGGATAAAAGATTACTCTGGCCTTTCTCTTCATATTTATTGCTCTTAGAAAGAAAATGAATTAATTTCCCCTCATTGTGAGATGAGAGGGTGGCTGTATCTAATACTGCTATGATGCTTCCAGCCATAGTTAACCTATTTAATGCTTCCAGCCATAGTTCATCTATTTAATGCTTCCAGCCATAGTTCATCTATTTAATGAACATCTTGGTCATGTTCTGTTATAATCTCTACCCGGCACAGCCAGAAGAGGACTAGTTTCCTCTCTAGGTTTCTTCCTAGGTTTTGGCCTTTCTAGGGAGTTTTTCCTAGCCACCGTGCTTTTACACCTGCATTGTTTGCTGTTTGGGGTTTTAGGCTGGGTTTCTGTACAGCACTTTGAGATATCAGCTGATGTACGAAGGGCTATATAAATAAATTTGATTTGATTTGATTAATGCTTCCAGCCATAGTTCATCTATTTAATGCTTCCAGCCATAGTTAAGGTATTAAATGGTTCCAGCCATAGTTAAGGTATTAAATATTCCCAGCCATAGTTCAGGTATTAAATATTCCCAGCCATAGTTCATCTATTAAATGCTTCCAGCCATAGTTAAGGTATTTAATGCTTCCAGCCATAGTTAAGGTATTTAATGCTTCCAGCCATAGTTAAGGTATTTAATGCTTCCAGCCATAGTTAAAGTATTAAATGCTTCCAGCCATAGTTAAGGTATTAAATGCTTCCAGCCATAGTTAATCTATTAAATGCTTCCAGCCATAGTTAAGGTATTAAATGCTTCCAGCCATAGTTAAGGTATTAAATGCTTCCAGCCATAGTTAAGGTATTAAATGCTTCCAGCCATAGTTAAGGTATTAAATGCTTCCAGCCATAGTTAAGGTATTTAATGCTTCCAGCCATAGTTAAGGTATTAAATGCTTCCAGCCATAGTTAAGGTATTAAATGCTTCCAGCCATAGTTAAGGTATTAAATGCTTCCAGCCATAGTTAAGGTATTTAATGCTTCCAGCCATAGTTAAGGTATTTAATGCTTCCAGCCATAGTTAAGGTATTTAATGCTTCCAGCCATAGTTAAGGTATTTAATGCTTCCAGCCATAGTTCATCTATTTAATGCTTCCAGCCATAGTTAAGGTATTAAATGCTTCCAGCCATAGTTAAGGTATTAAATGCTTCCAGCCATAGTTAAGGTATTAAATGCTTCCAGCCATAGTTAAGGTATTTAATGCTTCCAGCCATAGTTAAGGTATTTAATGCTTCCAGCCATAGTTCATCTATTTAATGCTTCCAGCCATAGTTCATCTATTTAATGCTTCCAGCCATAGTTCATCTATTTAATGCTTCCAGCCATAGTTAAGGTATTAAATGCTTCCAGCCATAGTTAAGGTATTTAATGCTTCCAGCCATAGTTAAGGTATTAAATGCTTCCAGCCATAGTTAAGGTATTAAATGCTTCCAGCCATAGTTAAGGTATTTAATGCTTCCAGCCATAGTTAAGGTATTAAATGCTTCCAGCCATAGTTAATGTATTAAATGCTTCCAGCCATAGTTAAGGTATTAAATGCTTCCAGCCATAGTTAAGGTATTAAATGCTTCCAGCCATAGTTAAGGTATTAAATGCTTCCAGCCATAGTTAATGTATTAAATGCTTCCAGCCATAGTTCATATATTTAATGCTTCCAGCCATAGTTCATATATTAAATGCTTCCAGCCATAGTTAAGGTATTAAATGCTTCCAGCCATAGTTAAGGTATTAAATGCTTCCAGCCATAGTTAAGGTATTAAATGCTTCCAGCCATAGTTAAGGTATTTGATATTTCCAACTATACAGTTGAAGTCAGAAGTTTACATACACTTGGAGTCATTTAAAACTTGTTTTTCAACCACTCCACAACTTTCTTGTTAACAAACTATAGTTTTGGCAAGTCGGTTAGGACATCTACTTTGTGCATGGTAAGTAATTTATCCAACAATTGTTTACAGACAGATTATTTAACTTATAATTCACTATCACAATTCTAGTGGGTCAGAAGTTTACATACAATAAGTTGACTGTGCCTTTAAACAGATTGGAAATATGCAGAAAATGATGTCATGGCTTTAGAAGCTTCTGATGGGCTAATTGACATCATTTGAGTCAATTGGAGGTGTACCTGTGGATGTATTTCAAGGCCTACCTTCAAACTCAGTGCCTCTTTGCTTGACATCATGAGAAAATCAAAAGAAATCAGCCAAGACCTCAGAAAATCAATTGTAGACCTCCACAAGTCTGGTTCATCCTTGGGAGCAATTTCCAAATGCCTGAAAGTACCACGTTCATCTGTACAAACAATAGTACGCAAGTACAAACACCATGGAACGACGCAGCCGTCAAACCGCTCAGGAAGGAGACGTCTTCTGTCTCATAGAGATGAACGTACTTTGGTGTGAAAAGTGCAAATCAATCCCAGAACAACAGCAAAGGACCTTGTGAAGTTGCTGGAGGAAACAGGTACAAAAGTATCTACATCCACAGTAAAATGAGTCCTATATCGACATAACCTGAAAGGCCGCTCAGCAAGGAAGAAGCCACTGTTCCAAAAACGCCATAAAAAAGCCAGACTATGGTTTGCAACTGTACATGGGGACAAAGATCATACTTTTTGGAGAAATGTCCTCTGGTCTGATGAAACAAAAATATAACCTTTTGTCCATAATGGCCATTGTTATGTTTGGAGGAAAAAGGGGGAGGCTTGCACGCCGAAGAACACCATCCCAACTGTGAAGCGCAGGGGTGGCAGCATCATGTTGTGGGGGTGCTTTGCTGCAGGATGGACTGGTGCACTTCCCAAAAGGAAGGAAAATTAAGTCAAGGTATTGGAGTGGCCAACACAAAGCCCTGACCTCATTCCCATAGAAAATTTGTGGGCAGAACTGAAAAAGCGTGTGTGAGCAAGGAGGCCTACAAACCTGACTCAGTTACACCAGCTCTGCCAGGAGGAATGGGACAGAATTCACCCAACTTATTGTGGAAAGCTTGTGGAAGGCTACCCAAAACGTTTTACCCGAGTTAAACAATTTAAATTATTTGTCCCCTGTCCACCTGGCCGTGTTGCTGCTCCAGTTTCAACTGTTCTGCCTGCAGCTATGGAACCCTGACCTTTTCACCGGACGTGCTACCTGTCCCAGACCTGCTGTTTTCAACTCTCTAGAGACAGCAGGAGCTCTTAATGATCGGCTATGAAAAGCCAACTGACATTTACTCCTGAGGTGCTGACTTGCTGCACCCTCGACAACTACTGTGATTATTATTATTTGACCATGCTGGACATTTATGAACATTTGAACATCTTGGCCATGTTCTATTATAATCTCCACCCGGCACAGCCAGAAGAGGACTGGCCACCCCTCAGAGCCTGGTTCCTCTCTAGGTTTCTTCCTAGGTTTTGGCCTTTCTAGGGAGTTTTTCCTAGCCACCGTGCTTCTACACCTGCATTGCTTACTGTTTGGGGTTTTAGGCTGGGTTTCTGTACAGCACTTTGAGATATCAGCTGATGTAAGAAGGGCTATATAAATAAATTTGATTTGATTTGAAAGGCAATGCTACCAAACACTAATTGAGTGTATGTAAACGTCTGACCCACTGGGAATGTGATTAAATAAATAAAAACTGAAATAAATAATTCTCTAATATTATTCTGACATTTTTTACATGGATTATATGTCAGGAGTTTTGAAACAGTGAGTTTAAATGTATTTGGCTAAGGTGTATGTAAACTTCCGACTTCAACTGTAGTTGACGTATTAAAGCCATTGGGTGAGTAATTTGACCTTGAAAGGGAGAGAGTCATCAATATTAGACTGAAGAGGCAGCATTCAGAGTTCCTCTAGTTTTCTGCAACCACCCAAATAAGTCATTGTGGGCTATACTCATTGTGGAACTTCGGGCTACAGCCTCTTTATCATACAATAATGCCTCACATCAATGGCATAGGGATACTATATTCTACTTAGGGCTTCAATAGGCTTACAGTGTAAGATGACATGGCAACCAGGGTAACGGTGGAACCACTACTATACAGATGGTATGTAATATTTATATTCAAAGGCCTATGGAAAAACAACTAACCAACCACTGCATATACAGTCCTTCATCACCTGGGACTTCAGACTACAGTTGAGGTATAGACAGAGATGTGTGTGAAAGACTGGTGCACAGGGCCGCAGGTGGCTTGTTCCTTGTATCCTAGTCGCTCACGCAGGCACTAGATTAGATGACAAACGACACGGCATGGAGCCTGCATGGATGGCAAGCCATGATACGGCCAGTGTAGTTGTATGTGACAACACTATGGGTCAATGTAATGTTTAAAAAATGACCATTTTAAAACAATCGTTTTTTTAGAACATACATTTGGCTACGGATACAGTCTATTGACTGGAGTTCATGTCTTTGAACATCCATGTCAAAATAACCTGATATACTGCATATAATACATACATTTATAGATAAAGGAAGGTCCTACTGCATGTGAAGAGGATAAGTATATAGATAAAGGAAGGTCCTTCTGTATGTGAACAGGATAAGTATATAGATAAAGGAAGGTCCTTCTGTATGTGAAGAGGATAAGTATATAGATAAAGGAAGGTCCTACTGCATGTGAAGAGGATAAGTATATAGATAAAGGAAGGTCCTTCTGTATGTGAAGAGGATAAGTATATAGATAAAGGAAGGTCCTACTGCATGTGAAGAGGATAAGTATATAGATAAAGGAAGGTCCTTCTGTATGTGAACAGGATAAGTATATAGGTAAAGGAAGGTCCTTCTGTATGTGAACAGGATAAGTATATAGGTAAAGGAAGGTCCTTCTGTATGTGAACAGGATAAGTATATAGGTAAAGGAAGGTCCTTCTGTATGTGAACAGGATAAGTATATAGGTAAAGGAAGGTCCTACTGTATGTGAAGAGGATAAGTATATAGGTAAAGGAAGGTCCTACTGCATGTGAAGAGGATAAGTATATAGATAAAGGAAGGTCCTTCTGTATGTGAACAGGATAAGTATATAGGTAAAGGAAGGTCCTTCTGTATGTGAACAGGATAAGTATATAGGTAAAGGAAGGTCCTTCTGTATGTGAACAGGATAAGTATATAGATAAAGGAAGGTCCTTCTGTATGTGAACAGGATAAGTATATAGGTAAAGGAAGGTCCTACTGCATGGGAAGAGGATAAGTATATAGATAAAGGAAGGTCCTACTGCATGGGAAGAGGATAAGTATATAGCTAAAGGAAGGTCCTACTACATGTGAAGAGGATAAGTATATAGCTAAAGGAAGGTCCTACTGTATGTGAAGAGGATAAGTATATAGGTAAAGGAAGGTCCTACTGCATGTGAAGAGGATAAGTATATAGCTAAAGGAAGGTCCTTCTGTATGTGAAGAGGATAAGTATATAGGTAAAGGAAGGTCCTACTGCATGTGAAGAGGATAAGTATATAACTAAAGGAAGGTCCTACTGCATGTGAAGAGGATAAGTATATAACTAAAGGAAGGTCCTACTGCATGTGAAGAGGATAAGTATATAGCTAAAAGGTCCTACTGTATGTGAAGGGGATACGTATATAGCTAAAATAAGGTCCTACTGCATGTGAAGAGGATAAGTATATAGCTAAAGGAAGGTCCTACTGTACGTGGACAGGATAAGTATATAGCTAAAGGAAGGACCTACTGTATGTGGACAGGATAAGTATATAGCTAAAGGAAGGTCCTACTGTATGTGGACAGGATAAGTATATAGCTAAAGGAAGGTCCTACTGTATGTGGACAGGATAAGTACCTTCTTTGCGCATGCCAACACGAAAGCACTTCTCAAGGCGGCAGTACTGGCACTGGTTGCGGTGATGTTGGTCGATCTGGCACTCTCGATTCGACCTGAAATATAGATCATAACATGTTTTGCCAATCCACACAGCAATGATAATGACATTTAGCTTTGCTGACACTTGGTACAGCTACAAACTCTTGGCAAAACCTATAGTAGTGTATGTGTACTGCTATCACTTTATTGGAGAAAGGTCACCTTAATATGATAGAAAACATTTGCAGGCAGTTGTGAGTTACCAGACTGCATGGTTGCATAATGTATCTAGAGGGTAGATGTAGAAAGTTGAAGCATAAAAACATGATGCGAGACAAAATAAGCTTCTATTTAAATATATTATAGGTATCTGCTGGTTTACAGAATCAGATTATATAAGTGTGTATGGCCCAATCACTGTCTTTCCTTAGATGATCCATGGCATTAATATTGTATCATGCTCATGGATTTTTTTTTTATGGGCAGAGTGGCTGATGTAGGGATGACTAGACCACAGTGGGGAAACTCAATTATCTCACTTCGTGGATAGTTTTGTACAAGAAAACGTATGCATTTGTATGACATCTTCTTGGACATGGAGGAAACAATGTAAATCAATAAATATCACACTGCAATACAATACAAAATATCACAATACAGAGTTGAACAACACAATGAAATACAATAGAGGTGTCTGTTCCACCCCATATGTAATAATATTGACAATCAAGACGTCTGCCAGTAAGCAATGATGGAGTGTCATACTATTATTAAGTCAGCTATTCTCTTCAGACACCTTTAATATTGTGAAAGGCACACAGTTAAAGAACAAGTCCACTCAAAAACTATGTTTTGGTTTTAAAAAATGCACTGTTAATACAGTCGCAAAATGTTTTGCAGTCAAGTTGTCAAGATACTGGACTTTGAAGAAGCAAAGTGTCACCGGCCACATCATGGTGATGATGCACAATGCATTATATGACACTTTGCTTCTTGAAAGTCCAGCATCTTGAAAACATGACTGTTGACATGCAAAACTTTTGGGGACTGTATCAACAGTGGACTAATTAAAGAAATACAGAAAGATATTTTTTTGTGTGTATTTTTCCTTTAAGTGAGTGATGAGTCACATCCAGTAAACACACTGCTGTGGGATTGTAACAGCTCTGCACAGAGTCAACTATATATTAATGCATCCAGTAAACACACTGCTGTGGGATTGTAACAGCTCTGCACAGAGTCAACTATGTATTAATGCATCCAGTAAACACACTGCTGTGGGATTGTAACAGCTCTGCACAGAGTCAACTATGTATTAATGCATCCAGTAAACACACTGCTGTGGGATTGTAACAGCTCTGCACAGAGTCAACTATGTATTAATGCATCCAGTAAACACACTGCTGTGGGATTGTAACAGCTCTGCACAGAGTCAACTATGTATTAATGCATCCAGTAAACACACTGCTGTGGGATTGTAACAGCTCTGCACAGAGTCAACTATGTATTAATGCATGACTCACTCTAGCTATTTGCATCCATTTGCCTGTACAGATGGGATATTGATAACAGACACACTAAGGAATCAGAAATAAAGGCTATTCATAAAAATGACCCAGATGGGTGTTACAGTTTGGTGGAGGAAGAGGTGAATTCCAATGTTACAGTGTAAATAGCTTATGATAATTATCCATCAATTTTGAGAATCCATCACATCATCATCACAATTATCCCATTGAGTCTCACCTGCAGGTATAGTTGAGGTTGCGGCGGATGCTCCTCTTGAAGAAGCTCTTGCAGCCCTCGCAGGTGAACACACCGTAGTGCTTCCCGCTGGACTTGTCCCCACACACCACACAGTCCACCACACACGCCTTGTCCTCGTCCCCGACCTCCATGTCGCTGCCCCCGGCCTGGGGCGAACCGTCCTCCTCCTCTCCCCTCAGATAGCCCTTCTCCCCCAACCCGTTGGTGCCCCCGTTGGGGTCTCCCCAGCCCCCACTCACCATGGCCATTGCTTGGTTAGCAGACCACAGAAGGAATGAGAGACAGCCAACAAATTTGTTTGCTGCTGTCTAAACTTTTTGATTTCCTTTGTGAACTCTCTGTTCAGAGTTCAAGATTTGGATTTTCTCTGCCTTTTCATAAAATATTATCTTTTGGCTTTTTGGTCCTCAAAGTGGGTCAGAAACTAAATAGTCAAAGGTAGAAAATTACCCACACCCTCTTTTAATGTAGAGTATAAATGGGTGTAAAAATTGTATGGTGTAGAATGTTTGTTCCAAAAAACCCACTAGACCTGTTTTGTCTCCTCCCCTTCCACTATGACCTGGAAATTGTTTCGATTTTTCACTCTAGAAACTTTTGTTTTTCCCCATGCCAAGTTTTCTTCTTTCTCCTTATTGAATTATTCACTCTTTTTGTGTTTTTTGTTATGTATTTATTTGGCCCCAAATCCTTCGCCGGCTGTCTTTTAGAGGAGCTTGCTGTTCAGTCGAATGGTTTACACTTCAGCCAAGACACAGAACCTTTCACAGGAAACAATTAATCAAACACACATTTTCAAAAAGAGACCAAAACACAACCCATTCACTCGCACTTTGCACATGATTACAGAGGGAAATCCTCTCTCGATTCTCTCTCTAGCAACAATAATGGCTGAAAAAGGACCGCGCTAGCCCTGGAGCAGTGGCCACCCCTCGTAAAACTGTCATGCAGTTTACATTATAGTGTATGTGGAGTCCTGCTGCCTTTCTGCAATATCTTACTTATATCCTGGCATTAGAGAGAAATAATACAAAAGCCTTGTATTGTATGCTTACCGTTGCAAGTATATTCATATAATATGTCAACGTCTTCTTTTAGCTAGATCACCCTTACAGCCATGGAGAGGGAGGGCACAGACAGAGTGAGGCAAGAGACAGATTTTCCAGCAATCCTCTGAGCACCACCAACATTCTGGTTGACAAAACGAGCCCTTCCAGGTCACCACTAGCAAAACAACTTGATGTTTCACAGCACACTGTATGGCTATATCCTCAAGGCACACAAAGAACTACTATCAAGTCTTAGCCGTGGCTACGGTCTACCCCCTATGTTTTACAAAATCAACCAGTCTTTCTGGCTCTCTTTAAAATGGTCTTCAACTCAAGGAAGTGCCCTCTCTTCCTTGTTTGTTGTTCCAGAGGGAAGCAAGAGACAGGCTGTAGCAATATCCTCTGTGGTAGTGGCTAGACCAGTCTCTGTTTCAGTCCCTCCAAAAATAGACTGCACAGATTAGGTTAGAAATCCTAAAAGCGTCCTTTCCACCCTTCAGAAGTCAGAGAAACTGCTTTCTAAGCATCCGTGTTAGCCTCTTCCTCCAGTCTTTTGTCAGTGCTTGCCCACCGAGCACTAACGACTTGCGGCCTAGCCCTGTGCTCCGACCGTGTGGGTGCTTCCCGTGGCTGAGGCAGGCGAGGGGGAAGGGATGTGGCTTTCTCTCCTCAGAGTCCACAAAATTGAATTGAGATTTAAAAAGAAGACTACGCTCTTGACAGATTGGCTTTTGTAAGGCACCACACAGACCGTCCTCTCTCTCTGTGTCTATGGGTTTCTCCCTCCGTTTTCCTCAGCCTGTGTGTGTGTGTGTGTGTGTGTGTGAGCTAGCAGAGCAAGAGAGAGAGGGAGGGAGTGTGCAGGGAGGGGGATGGGGGCATGTGTGTGCTCAGGGATTTGACACTGCTATTCAAGCCCTGTGGTTGCTATGGCACCAGCTGCCTTATATGGACATTGAAGTCAAAGAGCAAAGAGTGGGCTGTGGGGCTTATCACACACAGAGAAAAAGAATGTGGAGGTTCGCTCTACTCGGAGAGAGGCATGACCCCAAGGCCTGACTCTAAGCACACGGCCAGAGCTACCCCCGACCATGGCAAACAACTCAAAGCCCTCCAGGAAATACACAAGACATGGTTCTGTCTCAGCTCCCAACACATTGGGTGGGCTTTCTATGGCAAATTGTCAAGTTACTTGTTTATTTACTCTGTTCCTACAGACAAGTTATGCAATAGACTACTTGAAATTGTAACATTTCACACCTGAATCCCTCCTATAATGTCAATAACAAAGCACAGATTACTCTACAACCTTTGACCTCAGTAATATGAAGTAGGCCTACACATGTTTTCTCGGTGTAATGCTTTAACCCTGCAAATCATAGCCTGCACTTTGATCTTATCTCCTGGCCAATGAATAGACAGCTTAAGACCCACCTCAATGTGCTAAAAGAAAACGCCACGTTTTGGTCATCACCATTTCACAAAGGTCCTCTATCCCCTTTCTTTGTGGAGCACATGGTGATTCATGTCCGAGGTTAACCCCAAAGGTCACGCAGACTTACTCACCCTTGCCTCGCTGAGCCCAGGGTCATCCAAGATCAGGGTTCCCCAACTGGAGCCCGTAATTACGTTCCAGGACCCCGACCATTCACTCAAGAAACAAATCGGCCTGCGTCTGAATGATCCCTGTCCTAAACTGTTAGTCTTTGTGGGTCTGCCTCTCCAGGATGGTCTAGTTGATGATGCCTGTCCTAAACTGTTAGTCTTTGTGGGTCTGCCTCTCCGGGATGAGTCTTTGTGGGTCTGCCTCTCCAGGATGGTCTAGTAGATGATGCCTGTCCTATACTGTTAGTCTTTGTGGGTCTGCCTCTCCGGGATGGTCTAGTAGATGATGCCTGTCCTAAACTGTTAGTCTTTGTGGGTCTGCCTCTCCAGGATGGTCTAGTTGATGAAGCCTGTCCTAAACTGTTAGTCTTTGTGGGTCTGCCTCTCCGGGATGGTCTAGTAGATGATGCCTGTCCTAAACTGTTAGTCTTTGTGGGTCTGCCTCTCCGGGATGGTCTAGTAGATGATGCCTGTCCTAAACTGTTAGTCTTTGTGGGTCTGCCTCTCCGGGATGGTCTAGTCAATGATGCCTGTCCTAAACTGTTAGTCTTTGTGGGTCTGCCTCTCCGGGATGGTCTAGTAGATGATGCCTGTCCTAAACTGTTAGTCTTTGTGGGTCTGCCTCTCCGGGATGGTCTAGTAGATGATGCCTGTCCTAAACTGTTAGTCTTTGTGGGTCTGCCTCTCCGGGATGGTCTAGTAGATGATGCCTGTCCTAAACTGTTAGTCTTTGTGGGTCTGCCTCTCCGGGATGGTCTAGTAGATGATGCCTATCCTAAACTGTTAGTCTTTGTGGGTCTGCCTCTCCGGGATGGTCTAGTAGATGAAGCCTGTCCTAAACTGTTAGTCTTTGTGGGTCTGCCTCTCCGGGATGGTCTAGTAGATGATGCCTGTCCTAAACTGTTAGTCTTTGTGGGTCTGCCTCTCCGGGATGGTCTAGTAGATGAAGCCTGTCCTAAACTGTTAGTCTTTGTGGGTCTGCCTCTCCTGGATGGTCTAGTAGATGAAGCCTGTCCTAAACTGTTAGTCTTTGTGGGTCTGCCTCTCCGGGATGGTCTAGTAGATGATGCCTGTCCTAAACTGTTAGTCTTTGTGGGTCTGCCTCTCCGGGATGGTCTAGTAGATGATGCCTGTCCTAAACTGTTAGTCTTTGTGGGTCTGCCTCTCCGGGATGGTCTAGTCAATGATGCCTGTCCTAAACTGTTAGTCTTTGTGGGTCTGCCTCTCCGGGATGGTCTAGTAGATGATGCCTGTCCTAAACTGTTAGTCTTTGTGGGTCTGCCTCTCCGGGATGGTCTAGTAGATGATGCCTGTCCTAAACTGTTAGTCTTTGTGGGTCTGCCTCTCCGGGATGGTCTAGTAGATGATGCCTGTCCTAAACTGTTAGTCTTTGTGGGTCTGCCTCTCCGGGATGGTCTAGTAGATGATGCCTGTCCTAAACTGTTAGTCTTTGTGGGTCTGCCTCTCCGGGATGGTCTAGTAGATGAAGCCTGTCCTAAACTGTTAGTCTTTGTGGGTCTGCCTCTCCGGGATGGTCTAGTAGATGATGCCTGTCCTAAACTGTTAGTCTTTGTGGGTCTGCCTCTCCGGGATGGTCTAGTAGATGAAGCCTGTCCTAAACTGTTAGTCTTTGTGGGTCTGCCTCTCCTGGATGGTCTAGTAGATGAAGCCTGTCCTAAACTGTTAGTCTTTGTGGGTCTGCCTCTCCGGGATGGTCTAGTAGATGATGCCTGTCCTAAACTGTTAGTCTTTGTGGGTCTGCCTCTCCAGGATGGTCTAGTTGATGAAGCCTGTCCTAAACTGTTAGTCTTTGTGGGTCTGCCTCTCCAGGATGGTCTAGTTGATGAAGCCTGTCCTAAACTGTTAGTCTTTGTGGGTCTGCCTCTCCAGGATGGTCTAGTAGATGATGCCTGTCCTAAACTGTTAGTCTTTGTGGGTCTGCCTCTCCGGGATGGTCTAGTTGATGAAGCCTGTCCTAAACTGTTAGTCTTTGTGGGTCTGCCTCTCCAGGATGGTCTAGTAGATGAAGCCTGTCCTAAACTGTTAGTCTTTGTGGGTCTGCCTCTCCAGGATGGTCTAGTAGATGATGCCTGTCCTAAACTGTTAGTCTTTGTGGGTCTGCCTCTCCAGGATGGTCTAGTTGATGATGCCTGTCCTAAACTGTTACTCTTTGTGGGTCTGCCTCTCCAGGATGGTCTAGTAGATGAAGCCTGTCCTAGATAAAGAAACAAAGGCAGGGAGGCTAAAAGTGCAGTGAAACGTCATGAATCTATGATACATTTTTAACTGACACAGAAAAATGTTGTACCTACAAAAGTGTAACTAACACCAACTTATCTTTTTTCTTTGTCTAGATCTAGAACATACAGATAATTCTAAGAAATTCCTGAGCCCAAACCCTTCCCTTTGGCTGTGTGTGTGTGTATGTGTGGAAAGTGTAGCATTGTCCTGGTCACTGTGTGGCTAATGGGTCATCAGAGGTGTATGTTAATCTGAATGAAAGTCCCATTAAAGGAGACTGTTGATTGCCTGTTGATTGGCACCTCCATTGTTGGTCAAGATTAGCCAAATAATGGCTTCTTGTGTGTGGGAGTGGCTGTGTGTGTGTGTTTGTGTGTGTGTATGTGTGTGTGTGTGTGTGTAGGAGTGGCTTTGTGTGTGCGTGTGTGTGTGTGTGGGGGGGGCTGTGTGAGTGGGAGTGGCTGTGTGAGTGTGGGAGTGAATACATAATTACATACATACATACATACATACATACATACATACATACATACATACATACATACATACATACATACATACATACATACATACATACATACATACATACATACATACATACATACATACATACATACATACATACATACATACATAATTACACACATAATTACACACATACATACAATACATACATACATACATACATACATACATACATACATACATACATACATACATACATACATACATACATACATACATACATACATACATACATACATACATACATACATACATACATACATACATACATAATTACACACATAATTACATACATACATACATTACATACATAATTACATACACACATACATTACATACATAATTACACACATAATTACATACATACATTACATACATACATTACATACATAATTACACACATACATACATTACATACATTACATACATACATTACATACATAATTACATACGGAATTACACACATACATACATTACATACATAATTACACACATACATACATACATACATACATACATTACATACATAATACACACACATACATACATTACATACATACATACATACATACATACATACATACATACATACATACATACATACATACATACATACATACATACATACATACATACATACATACATACATACATACATACATACATACATACATACATAATTACACACATAATTACACACATACATACATTACATACATACATACATACATTACATACATACATACATACATACATACATACATACATACATACATACATACATACATACATACATACATACATACATACATACATACATACATTACATACATAATTACACACATAATTACATACATACATTACATACATACATTACGTACATAATTAAACACATACATACATTACATACATACATTACATACATAATTACACACATAATTACATACACACATACATTACATACATAATTACACACATAATTACATACATACATACATTACATACATACATTACATACATAATTACATACGGAATTACACACATACATACATTACATACATACATTACATACATACATTACATACATACATTACACACATACATACATTACATACATACATACATACATACATACATACATACATACATACATACATACATACATACATACATACATACATACATACATACATACATACATACATACATACATACATACATACATACATACATACATACATACATACATACATACATACATACATACATACACATAATTACACACATACATACATACATTACATACATAATTACACACATAATTACATACATACATACATTACATACATACATACATACATACATACATTACATACATAATTACACACATAATTACACACATACATACATTACATACATACATACATACATTACATACATACATTACATACATATATTACATACATAATTACACACATACATACATTACATACATATATTACATACATAATTACACACATACATACATACATACATACATACATTACATACATAATTACATACGGAATTACACACATACATACATTACATACATACATTACATACATACATTACATACATAATTACATACGGAATTACATACATAAATTGCGTTATGAAATAACACTCATTTCTTGAAATCAGACATTAGCGTTACATTAGCTAAAGTCTGTTAAACTACTCCTGGCTTCAACCGCCACAGCAGCAGTTATCCAAGCTAAATTACTACTAATTAACATGCTGCTACCATAGCAAGGGCTCGCTACATTCCTGAGAGTCTACTTGTTCAACCGTCACACAAATTTAGGCCCCTCACTTCAACCTCCCTCTATTATAGCTCCTGTAGATCAAACCGATGATGCAGTTACTGTTTGGCATGCCTCTGACGTCTGATTTAGTATAACACAATTTGTGTGTATCTGTTTAATGCTCACATGCTTTGTGTGTGCCTCTGCGTGTGTGTGCATTGAGGGTGTGAGTCTATTGAGGGTGGGGTGCCTTGGTCTTTGAACCGCCAATCAGAAACATGGTTACTCTCTGCAAGCGGTCCAGTAAGGCAAGACTGCAAATGACACACACACACACACACACACACACACACACACACACACACACACACACACACACACACACACACACACACACACACACACACACACACACACACACACACACACACACACACACACACACACACACACACACACACACACACACACACACACACACACACACACAGTGGTAGTAGTATGGCATAATTACATACAACAAGGCTTTCCAACTAAGTGTAACCTGAAACTGATACTAGTTCCTGATACTAGATACTAGTTTAACAGATACATCCCCTAAAGGACATCAATTACATCTCTGTCATTTGAGATTCAGATTCCATTTCTACCTCATTCCATTACTGCAGGTCCAACCAGCCGACTGATCCTTGGCTGATGACAGAGGACAGGACTGGACAGTTTCCTTCCAGAAATAGTTTGCTCCATTTCTTGTGAGGGTCTATTTTGTTTTGACATGATGAACCCTCCACACAAAATGTGTTGTTGTTGTGGGTTATGTGGGTGCTGGGTACTCCAACAACACACCAGGACACCCCTGTAAACATTACAAATCGCAACACTGGTCCAGCCTAAGGCACTCCCAATAGTCAATGTGTTATTCGAACCCTGGGTGTTGATGAATGTGTACTCAAGCTTAGCGGCATATGGAAAGTAGCCTAGGTTTTCAACACAAACTGATAATGGACGTTTACACGAGGGGGACATTTCATCGCGCTCCAATGACTGTCAAACTGTTTGACCTGCAGGGACAGCTTCTCTCCGAGACCGGCATCACCTTTGACCCCACAGGAATGGGCAAGCCTGGTAATAAAAACAAAGCCCTTTGTCCGAGTCAAAGGAAAACATCTGCTGAACTGAGGAGGGATTAAGGTCGGGATTCATCAGTCTTTTTTTCCACAGAAGACCCTCTGATGAGGGTTGAGGTGTTTGGAGGAAACCAATCCTTACATTACAAAGTTCTCAATCCCATGGTTTAAAAGGCATGGTTTGAAATATGCATAACAGAGGAGGCTGGTGGGATGAGACATAGGAGGACGAGCTCATCGTAAAGACTGGAATTAAATCAATGGAAACCCCACGGTTGACTCGGTTCCATTTATTCCAGCCGTCCTACTATAGCTCATCCCACCAGCCTCCTCTGATGCATACAGTATTTAAAATACTTCTCACTCCCTATGAATACAGGAGTCTTATTTTTATCTTTATTTAGGCAAGTCAGTTAAGAACAAATTCTTATTTTCAATGATGACCTAGGAACAGTGGGTTAACTGCCTGTTCAGGGGCAGAACAACAGATTTGTAGCTTGTCAGCTCGGGGGTTTGAACTTGCAACCTTCCGGTTCCTAGTCCAATGCTCCTAGTCCAACACTCTAACCACTAGGCTACCCTGCTGCCTCACAAACCATCTACTGTCAAATCCTTTTTAATCCTTGTCACATGAAGATAAATATTGAAAATAAATTATAGATCGGACATAAACATTACACAACAAGTTGGAAATCGCAAAGTGGTTTGGAAGGAATCAGTGACAGTGGCTGTTTGGTCCCAAATCTGGGATTAAGGGGCTCTTTTCCAAGTTTAAAATGATAACATTTAACATTGGCCATGATGTCAATGAAGCATGATTTGTGCCGCGCTCAAAAAAATTGTTAACTTGGAGAACCGCCGAGCCACCTTCCTGTTCAAGTGAGCCGAGCACAACAATGTGAGTCCAAAAATGGATTGTATGCTGCTTCGTAAATGTTGTAATATATAATAATAATATAATAATATAATAATATATATAATAATATAATATATGCCATTTAGCGGACGCTTTTATCCAAAGTGACTTACAGTCATGTGTGCATACATTCTACGTATGGGTGGTCCCGGGAATCGAACCCACTACCCTGGCGTTACAAGCGCCATGCTCTACCAACTGAGCTACAGAAGGACCATATGCCTGGGAGATATGTATACTGTAGCTAAGAAAGTAATACTAAGTGTATGTTGTGTAATAAGATGTTAGTAGCCTATGTGTCTCATCCTAATGATTTGGTCTATTTTCCCCTCTTAATTTCGCCTACTGTTCTGACGTAGTGGTGCATATGTAGCCTATAACCTGTTTTAGAGAAATGTAATCATTGAATATTGTAAGACCTTTCATTGTCTGCTTATATGCCCCCTTTATTTATCCTACGGTTCTGACTTGGTGTACAGGGAGAGCACTGGAAGAATGGCCCATGTTCTGAATTCTGTTGCTGTACATTTCACAAGTGCTAAACAAATAGTTATAAACACTAACGTTACGTCCGTCCTAGCTCGCTCATTGTCTTAATCGAAATTACGGATTGCCTCTTATCCGCTTGTCGTCCCCTTATGCCATAGTTTGGACATCTCAATTTTCATTGGAAACCATATTTGTTTAAGCAAGTCAGGCATAACAGTTGTGTTTTTTTTTAAAGGCAGTAAATGAGGTGCTTCGCTGCCAGAGGTTCTGCTGATAGCCAGGTGTAGCAGTGGTAAGATGGGTAAGGTGGGACAGCTTTATATAGGCCCTAACAGTTTGGAGGCACCGTTTGTCACCTCTATAGTGCAACTAACATATTGTTTAGTGTTGTGTTGTGTAGTGGCTTTGCTGGAATGCATTTCACTTCTTTTTTTGCCCCATCAAGATTTACATGTTAAAATATTTTAAAGAGGAGAATCACATCATCATTTGTGTAATTCAGTGTGGAGAAAAACTTTCTGAGTTTACTAGGTCTCGAGAACACAGTAACTCAAGCTACATTTATTGTTTGTCTACATTTTTTATGTTTTGAGGGCAAGTTCTGGTAAATAATGCACTGCTGTAGAAAATCTAAGTGGTTCAAGCCATGATTAATTAAAGACAAATAATCTGATCTAAACAAGCCCAACCATGAATAAGTAAATGCAACCTTTTTACTGGGACGTTCTGTGATGTTTTTCCGCCTTGACGGAATACCATCTTTATGTATATCCTTCAAATTTGTTGATATTTACTTATTTCTTCTCCAAGAAGCCCATTCATTCCATCCTTCCATGACACATCCATTTCTAAAATTCTCTCTGATGTTCTGTTGATTGGAGGGAAAATTGGTAGCAGGAGTTGCAGTTAACACTAGATGGCAGTATGTGTTATGGACATAAATAAAGTTAAATTCTAATTCAATAACAATCCATGTTAATGATCCTGCCTTGTAGACTCTCCCTCTGAGATCTGAAAGTGTTAGATATGGTGGAAACTAAAAGTAGTATATTGTTCTGTGATATTCCTAAACGGCCGTCTTCAAGATTACAGTGAAGGAGTTGATAGGTTTCTAGGAGGTAGACACACTCAGGGAAACGTTTAAATACATAACGTTCCAACACGTTGTCCCCAAAAATATCAGCTGTTTATATAAATACCAGTTGTTTATGCTCCAGATAAACAGCCCATTTCATTCTCAATATTCAACATTTTGTGTGTACTTCTGTGTTTGTCCCTGATTTCCTGCTTTTGTTCCCATGCTTTATCTGTGATCTGTCCCGATGGTAACAACTCAGATGAGATGGCCAATTCCTTGGTGAATTATTGCTTCCTCTGAAGACAGGGTTGGCACGGCAACAATGGCTGGCAGGCAGGACACGTTCTGGCTTTCATTCTGCTGCTGTGTTTGGGGTGTCCTGAGAGACTGACTGTCAGCTGCCCACGTCAGCAAGTTGGGTTGAGACACAGAGCATCAAAGGGTCGCTGGCTCCGATACTTAATGAGAATGTCTGTGGAACAACATGTGCTATGGTCCTGACACTTCTGGTGCCGTGCACCATGTTCATAATGCCGTAAAACAGTTGTTGATTTTTCTTGGAAATTACAGTAGGTCTTCACAATGTGCCATTTTGAGTTATGGAGGAAGATAATATAGACAGATCAAATCTTCAGAACAGATCATATCTTCAGAACAGACGTTAATGGAGCATTTACCTGTAAAGAGGGGGAAGATTCATGGACCTAACCACCCCTCATACTGGTTAACAGTGGCCTTTCCTGACCTTACAACTAATCACAGAGATGGTAAAGGTTGATGTAGTGTTAAGATCAAGAAAAATTGAAGACCATTATATATGACACAAAAAACATCCAATTTAAGTGTCCCTAACACCTAGGCACACTAATACATCTTAGTTACGTAGACTGGTAAAGTGTTAGTACAGTGTAGGCACACTAATACATCTTAGTTACGTAGACTGGTAAAGTGTTAGTACAGTGTAGGCACACTAATACATCTTAGTTACGTAGACTGGTAAAGTGTTAGTACAGTGTAGGCACACTAATACATCTTAGTTACGTAGACTGGTAAAGTGTTAGTACAGTGTAGGCACACTAATACATCTTAGTTACGTAGACTGGTAAAGTGTTAGTACAGTGTAGGCACACTAATACATCTTAGTTACGTAGACTGGTAAAGTGTTAGTACAGTGTAGGCACACTAATACATCTTAGTTACGTAGACTGGTAAAGTGTTAGTACAGTGTAGGCACACTAATACATCTTAGTTACGTAGACTGGTAAAGTGTTAGTACTGTGTAGGCACACTTTGTTAAATAGGACTGTTACAACTGAAGACTTTTCCTAAAATGTACCTAAGATTATAATCTCCTTCAAAGCAGATCATTTCAGGACCATTATCTCTTGTCACATGTGCTGACATTTACATTTGAGTCATTTAGCAGACGCTCTTATCCAGAGTGACTTACAGGAGCAATTAGGGTTAAGTGCCTTGCTCAAGAGCACATCACCAGATCTTCAGCTAGTCGGCTCCTGGATTCAAACCAGCAACCTTTAATTTACTGGCCCAATGCCCTTAACCGCTAGGCTACCTGTCAAACAAAGGGGCAGCTGGCACCACATGGGGCTAGGGTTGTGTGAATGTGGTCTGAATCACCTCCTGTGTGTGTGTGTGTGTGTGTGTGTGTGTGTGTGTGTGTGTGTGTGTGTGTGTGTGTGTGTGTGTGTGTGTGTGTGTGTGTGTGTGTGTGTGTGTGTGTGTGTGTGTGTGTGTGTGTGTGTGTGTGTGTGTGTGTGTGTGTGTGTGTGTGTGTGTGTGTGTGTGTGTGTGTGTGTGTGTGTGTGTGTGTGTGTGTGTGTGTGTGTGTGTGTGTGTGTGTGTGTGTGTGTGTGTGTGTGTGTGTGTGTGTGTGTGTGTGTGTGTGTGTGTGTGCGTGATGTTATCCCTAACCCCTGACATGATGTCAAGGAAGGAGTTCCCAGAGTGGGAAGTGTGGTGAGGCGGTTCTAAACTCCTGACCATGTTTACACCTCAGACATAATCCTGTCTTCTCCCTTTCACACCATATTACGCTCAGGAGAGAAAACTTCTGGAACTTTACTATTTGGGCTGTCAATGTGTGCTACCTTAGCTCAGAAACGGGATACTATCTTCACCACCAGGGTCTGCATCAGATATCTCCACTACTGGGGTTTGCATCAGATATCTCCACTACCAGGGTCTGCCTCAGATATCTCCACTACCAGGGTCTGCCTCAGATATCTCCACTACTGGGGTTTGCATCAGATATCTCCACTACTGGGGTTTGCATCAGATATCTCCACTACCAGGGTCTGCCTCAGATATCTCCACTACCAGGGTCTGCCTCAGATATCTCCACTACTGGGGTTTGCATCAGATATCTCCACTACCAGGGTCTGCCTCAGATATCTCCACTACCAGGGTCTGCCTCAGATATCTCCACTACTGGGGTTTGCATCAGATATCTCCACTACCAGGGTCTGCCTCAGATATCTCCACTACCAGGGTCTGCCTCAGATATCTCCACTACCAGGGTCTGCCTCAGATATCTCCACTACCAGGGTCTGCCTCAGATATCTCCACTACTGGGGTTTGCATCAGATATCTCCACACTCTGCCTCGGGTATCTCCACTACCAGGGTCTGCCTCAGATATCTCCACTACCAGGGTCTGCCTCAGATATCTCCACTACCAGGGTCTGCCTCAGATATCTCCACTACCAGGGTCTGCCTCAGATATCTCCACTACCAGGGTCTGCCTCAGATATCTCCACTACCAGGGTCTGCCTCAGATATCTCCACTACTGGGGTTTGCATCAGATATCTCCACTACCAGGGTCTGCCTCAGATATCTCCACTACCAGGGTCTGCCTCAGATATCTCCACTACCAGGGTCTGCCTCAGATATCTCCACTACCAGGGTCTGCCTCAGATATCTCCACTACCAGGGTCTGCCTCAGATATCTCCACTACTGGGGTCTGCATCAGATATCTCCACTACCAGGGTCTGCCTCAGATATCTCCACTACCAGGGTCTGCCTCAGATATCTCCACTACTGGGGTTTGCATCAGATATCTCCACTACCAGGGTCTGCCTCAGATATCTCCACTACCAGGGTCTGCCTCAGATATCTCCACTACCAGGGTCTGCCTCAGATATCTCCACTACCAGGGTCTGCCTCAGATATCTCCACTACCAGGGTCTGCCTCAGATATCTCCACTACCAGGGTCTGCCTCAGATATCTCCACTACCAGGGTCTGCCTCAGATATCTCCACTACCAGGGTCTGCCTCAGATATCTCCACTACCAGGGTCTGCCTCAGATATCTCCACTACTGGGGTTTGCATCAGATATCTCCACTACCAGGGTCTGCCTCAGATATCTCCACTACCAGGGTCTGCCTCAGATATCTCCACTACCAGGGTCTGCCTCAGATATCTCCACTACCAGGGTCTGCCTCAGATATCTCCACTACCATCTCCACTACCAGGTCTGCCTCAGATATCTCCACTACCAGGGTCTGCCTCAGATATCTCCACTACCAGGGTCTGCCTCAGATATCTCCACTACCAGGGTCTGCCTCAGATATCTCCACTACCAGGGTCTGCCTCAGATATCTCCACTACCAGGGTCTGCCTCAGATATCTCCACTACCAGGGTCTGCCTCAGATATCTCCACTACCAGGGTCTGCCTCAGATATCTCCACTACCAGGGTCTGCCTCAGATATCTCCACTACCAGGGTCTGCCTCAGATATCTCCACTACCAGGGTCTGCCTCAGATATCTCCACTACCAGGGTCTGCCTCAGATATCTCCACTACCAGGGTCTGCCTCAGATATCTCCACTACCAGGGTCTGCCTCAGATATCTCCACTACCAGGGTCTGCCTCAGATATCTCCACTACCAGGGTCTGCCTCAGATATCTCCACTACCAGGGTCTGCCTCAGATATCTTCACTACCAGGGTCTGCCTCAGATATCTTCACTACCAGGGTCTGCCTCAGATATCTTCACTACCAGGGTCTGCCTCAGATATCTTCACTACCAGGGTCTGCCTCAGATATCTTCACTACCAGGGTCTGCCTCAGATATCTCCACTACCAGGGTCTGCCTCAGATATCTCCACTACCAGGGTCTGCCTCAGATATCTCCACTACCAGGGTCTGCCTCAGATATCTTCACTACCAGGGTCTGCCTCAGATATCTTCACTACCAGAGATATCTTCACTACCAGGGTCTGCCTCAGATATCTTCACTACCAGGGTCTGCCTCAGATATCTTCACTACCAGGGTCTGCCTCAGATATCTTCACTACCAGGGTCTGCCTCAGATATCTTCACTACCAGGGTCTGCCTCAGATATCTTCACTACCAGGGTCTGCCTCAGATATCTTCACTACCAGGGTCTGCCTCAGATATCTTCACTACCAGGGTCTGCCTCAGATATCTTCACTACCAGGGTCTACCTAAAATATCTCCCATCATATTTATTTGGCTTTTTGTTTGGGAAAGAAGAGTTCAGTGCTTGTGGTTTAACGCTCTCTACTTGGTCCTCAAGAAGTGGACCCTATTTGAACCAACTAAATCGGTCTGTGATTGGCTGTTTCTCAGTAAGGGTGTTCTGTACTGTACTGTGCCTCAGAGGCTAAACAGACATGTACAAAAGCAGTTACTCCCAGGCCAAGTTTGGCTTGGAGGCCAGGAGGAAGATCCAGAAGCCCAGAGGGAAGAGCTGTGGCTACTACATGAGGGTTGTCTTCTTCTTCTCCTCTCTGATCCAGTCACTCATCATCGTCAGCCTGGTGCTCTTCCTGGTCTACGGGAGCTCCCCAGATGCGGCGGCCGAGAGCCGGGTCAAGGACCTGGAGAAGAGCTTCAACCACCTCTCCATTGACAACATCAACCTCCGGCAGCAGGGAAAGAACCTGATGAAGCTCCTGAATGCCACCCTGACTGACAAGATGCGCAACGACAAATATATGATGAGTCTGCGTCAGGTGGCAAACGGGTCTGGCATGTTCATCGCCAATCTCAAAGGACTAGTGGTAAGAACTGAGATTGATGACAAAACCAATGTTCACATGTCAATGCTAGAGGGGATTTGTGAGGTTGTGTTGGATTTTTGGCATGCATATTTTGAAAAACTTGGGTGTATTTTCAATATGTCGATATTGAATATGCATTACGATGACAGCAGTACATTATATACAGTCGGGTCACAGTGACTGGTTTACTGAATATCAAAATGCCAGTTTAGCTGTATTAGTGGATAGGAAAACAAAACATGTGCTACATGATTTTGATTTGAGTGTAACATAAAACAATATTACATTCAAGTATCTTATACATATCATATAACATATCAATAATTTCAGATAATTTCAGCAAATATAACTGAAAAGGTTAAAACAGTGGTCCTACAGTCATAAACATTAACAATCACTAGTCACTGTATATTCAGATTTAAACTTGACTGTTCATCATTTCTATAGATATATATATCTTCTTTTGCAACAGTGTCAACAATAATGTGCATGTACAGATGCCGTATCTTAATTTGATCATCCTGTTGTTGCGGAAATGGTTCTGCACAGCAGAAAATTCAACAGTGTAGTACAGTCAATTTATTTAACTAGGCAAGCCATTTAAGAACAATTTCTTATTTTCAATTATGTCCTAGAAACAGCAGGTTAACTGCCTTGTTCAGGGGCAGAACAAAAGATTTGTACCTTTGGGATTTGATCTTGCAACCTTCTGGTCAATAGTCCAACACTCTACCCACTAGGCTACCTGCAAGCCAGGGTGTAAAAAGTTTGAAGAATTACACTTAAAAATGTGATTGATTTGCCCTAATGAAAAAGGCATCAACCTCCACAAAACATGTCCATAATAAAAAAAAGATGTCTATAATCCACATAATAATTCACATTTTCTGTTTCTGCAGATCCTAAATCTGTAGGTGAAATTTTCACTCAAATTATTATTGGTAGACAAAATGTGGTTCTGATGCATGTCTGTTATTAATATCCACAGACTCAGTGTGAAAATGATAAGGGAAGATGTCAGATTCAACTTAGAATGAGCCAATGCTTCAGGGCCATGCCCCCAAATGGTAAGAGACCTGTTGCTCTGCTCTGCACTAGTGTTACATACAGTATTCATGTTCAATCGTCCACTCAGAATCTCATTCGAATAATTCACAGCTAAGCTTCCCTAAACCTATTAGCTTCCCACTGTGCACACACGGGTTGAATCAACATTATTTCCACGTCATGTAAAGGAAATTGCGTTGAACAAACGTGGAATAGATGTTAAATTGACATCTGTGCCCAGTGGGTTTCCTAACTGGTACTTCTTTGGACAAGAATAAGCATGGTGCAAATTACAACTTTGCAATGATCTTTTGTCTTCACTATTGTTGTTGTTACAGAAGTGAGAATACAAATAGTGAAATTATAATAAAAGTTATTTATTCGCCATTCTGAATTTACTTAAAACCAATGCAGTGCTGGGATTCAATCCAAGCTGCATTGTAGCGAGCTTGAGATTTAAAGGTTCATTTCTATTGCGCCCACATATGCACTGTGAATGCAATCTCCACAAACGCAGGAACATTGCCTTTAAAAGGTGCAATACGGACAGTGCTCCTCGGATTGAATCCCAGACTAAATCTGATCCTGGTTCCGAAGTATTAACATAAACGTTTTTTCTTTCTTCTTTATGTTCTTCAAAAACTTGTATATGCAACAACAATAATATGCAAGAAAACCAGGTCCAGCAGCTGGAACGGTTGCTAAAGCTAGTGAGCTCCAACTTCAGTCAGACGGTGCAGTTCATGAGGATGGAGATGGAGAACACAGTCATGGATCGGGACACCCTGACCCTGGAGGCCATCTCCCTCCGGAGGGACAAGACCTTCCTGCAGAGACAACTGGAGGGCTACAGGAAGAAGTGCAAGGAGGACTTTGTCCAATCCCTGGCTGGCATCTCCGACGTCTCTAAAGCCTTCCTGTTGAAGATCGACAACCTTCTGCCCAATGTCAGCCCCTTCCTGCTCACCTGCGAGAAGCAGCTCCACCACCTGGACCAGATCCGCAACAACTGCACCGGTCTGTCCCGCGAGGTGGAGAACAAGTTCCAGCAATACCTGAACAAGGTCGGCTCTCAGATGTCAGAGATTGAGGGTTGCAGTGCCAGGCTGCAGGCAGATAAAGACCAGCTGAAGGAGGTCTACAACTGGTGCAGCTACAACCGCAGTGCCATGGCCCTGGAGCACCGCGAGAAGCTTCAGAAGACCCAGGAGAAATACGACCGAGAGACGGAGAGGCTGCTGATGGATAGCAGAAGGCTGCAGGGGGACAAGGAGCTACAGGAGACGGTGATGAAGGTGAAGGAGGGCGAGATCGGCATTCTCAAGGACAAGATGAATAACCTCAACACCTCACTGGTTAACTGTGGCTCCAGGGTAAGGGAAGCTCTATCGTGTGGTATTACACCAGGCTTTCATCCAACTCATTGATAAGTGGCGTTAGATAACAACAGAAATCCTTTAGAAGTCAAACTGAGGCCAGAAATGGTTTCCGTCATTAGTGTGAAGAGATAGAGTTGGCACGCTGGTCAAAAGATCTAACCATGTAAATGAGACTGCAGGAACTCCTCATAAGATATTTTATGACAATTAGCTGTAATAAAATACATTAGTGTAAAATGTAAGCAATAGGTTGTTGTCGTGCTTTACAATAAACTGGGGGGCTCCTGAGTGGCGCAGCAGTCTAAGGCACTGCATCTCAGTGCTTGAGGTGTCAACACAGACACTCTGTATCACAACCCGTTGTGATTGTAAGTCCCATAGGACAGCACACAATTGGCCCAGGTTTGGCCAGTAATTGTAAATGTTTGTTTACCTTTATTTAACTAGGCAAGTCACTTAAGAACAAATTATTTTTTTCAATGACGGCCTAGGAACAGTGGGTTAACTGCCTGTTCAGGGACAGAACGACATTTTGTACCTTGTCAGCTCAGGGATTGGAACTTGGAACCTTTCGGTTACTAGTCCAACACTCTAACCACAAGGCTACCCTGCCAACCCATAAGGATTTAACTTGCCTGCTTTTTTATTTTTTATTATTGTCAAAATCTGCACTGTATGTGCAGGCATGAGTTTGCATCAATGCAAGTAATGGGCACATTCAAACATGATGTTTTCTTTCTTACGATAAAATAAATCATTGTGCTTTCATAATGCTCTCTGAAGTAAATACGCCTTGCACTGTTTTGGACCATAGAGATGTTTTATTTTTGGTATCTTATTAGGATCCCAATTAGCTACTACTAAAGCAGCAGCTACTCTTCATGGGGTCCATATAAAACATAAACCATAACATAATACAAAACATCAATAGACAAAGACAGAACTACATACATTTAAAAAGATAAGTATACACGCTTTCATACATTTATGCCTTCATAAACTTCTGATCATAAAATGTGTATGATCAGAATAGACACTATGACACTTCCTCCAGTACCAATCTCATCAATTTAGCAGGGGTCCCACTATGATACTGGAGGAAGTGTCAATCTCATTCCAAAAAAACAATGCAGGGAACTCGAGGATAGGTAAAGCACCCACTGGCTGGTAAAGTGCCACAGTCTATAATATACATTTGGTGGTCATGTAATAATAAACATGATATGTTTGTGCAATTATTATATTTGAATATGCTAGATAAACAGCACTGTTATATGTTGAAGTATTTTCACATACCGGTACTAACTAAACATGATTTTCTTTGTGTTATTATGTTCCAGACCGGAATGGGTAACCCAGGAATGTCCGAAGCAAATCAGACTGGACCCTGGAGTAGCAGGCATGGGATGGGTTACCCTGGCTCAACTGGGAATGGATTTGGCAGGGCAGGGTCAAGCTCAAGAGGGTTTGAGTCCACTGGGATGGGTTCAAATCCATTCGGGAGTGCAGGGGCAGGTGAGACAGGGACAGGAAACAAGCCAGGCTCAACTAACCAATTTGGTAATACAGGAATGGGAAGGACAGGGTCAAGTTCAAGTTCTACTGCATTGGGATCGTTAGGGCCAGAAAAAGTGTGGGCAGGTCGAACAGGGACAGGTGCGACAGGAGAGTTGGGTGCAATGGGTTACGCAGGGATGGGTGAGGCAGGGTCGAGTGCAACAGGGCAGGGCAACAGGGGGCCAACCAAAATGGGTTTGGAGGCTACAGGTGGGTGGGGTAACACAGGGATGGGCGGGGAAGGGTCTAGTGTAACAGGGCAAGGTAAAAGGGGGTCAACCGCTGGAACAGAATTGGGTGCTGGAACTGGTGGGTGGGGTGCTCCTGCAACAGGAAACGGCAACACAGGACTGGGTAGGTCCGGGTCAAGTGCTTCGTCATCATCAGGCGCCACAAGGATGAACGGTTCAGGAATGGACGGCTCGAAAGTTTTAGGTAAGATATAAAAATCACTTCTTATAAACACTGTGATATACTATGGATAATGTCTTATGTTGTTGTTCTGTTGTTTCTACAGCACATATCAATCAACACTTACGAGAACTGCAGCAGTATTCTAATGCCGACTCCGGCTCAGAGTAAGTTCATATACCCTCTGGGTATTTAAGTGAATCTTAAATAAATGTATTAAGTTCTGTTGCTACGAATGCCAAGATTAGCATCTTACTGGAACTTTTAATTCAACATGGCTGAGACAAATGTTGATTATGACATTAGAATGTAATCTAAATGTGACAAAGCAAATGTTGATTTGTAATGAGTCATAGAGCCTTTACTTTAGAGATTCGTTTTTGCTCCATATTAAGTAGTGAAATTGGTTAAAAAAATCACAACATGCACTTAAAATTGACCTTACAAAAAAGCCAGTCAGTCAATAAATAATAGAATAATACTTGTATGAAAGGTTTTAATCTTTAGCTCACAATCTGTGGATAATAAACGTTTAAGAAAGGTAAAACAAATACGTAAAATATCACAGCACAATTGAAAAATATATGGCACATGGAAACCAAACAAGGGTGGTCTATAGTGATAGGTGGGATGGGCTGAGTGTGGCTGAGGGTTGGTCTATGGTGATAGATGGGATGGGCTGAGTGTGGCTGAGGGTTGGTCTATGGTGATAGGTGGGATGGGCTGAGAGTGGCTGAGGGTTGGTCTATAATGATAGGTGGGTTGGGCTGAGAGTGGCTGAGGGTTGGTCTATAATGATAGGTGGGATGGGCTGAGAGTGGCTGAGGGTTGGTCTATGGTGATAGGTGGGATGGACTGAGAGTGGCTGAGGGTTGGTCTATGGTGATAGGTGGGATGGGCTGAGAGTGGCTGAGGGTTGGTCTATGGTGATAGGTGGGATGGACTGAGAGTGGCTGAGGGTTGGTCTATGGTGATAGGTGGGATGGGCTGAGAGTGGCTGAGGGTTGGTCTATGGTGATAGGTGGGATGGGCTGAGAGTGGCTGAGGGTTGGTCTATGGTGATAGGTGGGATGGCTGAGAATGGCTGAGGGTTGGTCTATGGTGATGGGGATGGGCTGAGGTGGCTGATGGACTCTATGGTGATAGATGGGATGGGCTGGCTGAGGGTTGGTCTATGGTGATAAGTGGGATGGGCTGAGAGTGGCTGAGGGTTGGTCTATGGTGATAAGTGGGATGGGCTGAGAGTGGCTGAGGGTTGGTCTATGGTGATAAGTGGGATGGACTGAGAGTGGCTGAGGGTTGGTCTATGGTGATAGATGGGATGGGCTGAGAGTGGCTGAGGGTTGGTCTATGGTGATAGGTGGGATGGCTGAGAGTGGCTGAGGGTTGGTCTATGGTGATAAGTGGGATGGGCTGAGAGTGGCTGAGGGTTGGTCTATGGTGATAGGTGGGATGGGCTGAGAGTGGCTGAGGGTTGGTCTATGGTGATAAGTGGGATGGGCTGAGAGTGGCTGAGGGTTGGTCTATGGTGATAAGTGGGATGGGCTGAGAGTGGCTGAGGGTTGGTCTATGGTGATAAGTGGGATGGGCTGAGAGTGGCTGAGGGTTGGTCTATGGTGATAAGTGGGATGGGCTGAGAGTGGCTGAGGGTTGGTCTATGGTGATAAGTGGGATGGGCTGAGAGTGGCTGAGGGTTGGTCTATGGTGATAAGTGGGATGGGCTGAGAGTGGCTGAGGGTTGGTCTATGGTGATAAGTGGGATGGGCTGAGAGTGGCTGAGGGTTGGTCTATGGTGATAGGTGGGATGGGCTGAGAGTGGCTGAGGGTTGGTCTATGGTGATAAGTGGGATGGGCTGAGTGTGGCTGAGGGTTGGTCTATGGTGATAAGTGGATGGGCTGAGAGTGGCTGAGGGTTGGTCTATGGTGATAGGTGGGATGGGCTGAGAGTGGCTGAGGGTTGGTCTATGGTGATAAGTGGGATGGGCTGAGAGTGGCTGAGGGTTAAAAACTGGTCTATGGTGATAAGTGGGATGGACTGAGAGTGGCTGAGGGTTGGTCTATGGTGATAAGTGGGATGGGCTGAGAGTGGCTGAGGGTTGGTCTATGGTGATAAGTGGGATGGGCTGAGAGTGGCTGAGGGTTGGTCTATGGTGATAAGTGGGAAGGACTGAGAGTGGCTGAGGGTTGGTCTATGGTGATAGGTGGGATGGGCTGAGAGTGGCTGAGGGTTGGTCTATGGTGATAAGTGGGATGGGCTGAGAGTGGCTGAGGGTTGGTCTATGGTGATAAGTGGGATGGACTGAGAGTGGCTGAGGGTTGGTCTATGGTGATAAGTGGGATGGGCTGAGAGTGGCTGAGGGTTGGTCTATGGTGATAAGTGGGATGGGCTGAGAGTGGCTGAGGGTTGGTCTATGGTGATAAGTGGGAAGGACTGAGAGTGGCTGAGGGTTGGTCTATGGTGAGGGGTGGGATGGGCTGAGTGTGGCTGAGGGTTGGTCTATGGTGATAAGTGGGATGGGCTGAGAGTGGCTGAGGGTTGGTCTATGGTGATAGGTGGGATGGGCTGAGAGTGGCTGAGGGTTGGTCTATGGTGATAAGTGGGATGGGCTGAGAGTGGCTGAGGGTTGGTCTATGGTGATAAGTGGGATGGGCTGAGAGTGGCTGAGGGTTGGTCTATGGTGATAAGTGGGATGGGCTGAGAGTGGCTGAGGGTTGGTCTATGGTGATAAGTGGGATGGGCTGAGAGTGGCTGAGGGTTGGTCTATGGTGAGGGGTGGGAAGGACTGAGAGTGGCTGAGGGTTGGTCTATGGTGAGGGGTGGGATGGGCTGAGAGTGGCTGAGGGTTGGTCTATGGTGAGGGGTGGGATGGGCTGAGAGTGGCTGAGGGTTGGTCTATGGTGATAAGTGGGATGGACTGAGAGTGGCTGAGGGTTGGTCTATGGTGAGGGGTGGGATGGGCTGAGAGTGGCTGAGGGTTGGTCTATGGTGATAAGTGGGATGGGCTGAGAGTGGCTGAGGGTTGGTCTATGGTGATAAGTGGGATGGGCTGAGAGTGGCTGAGGGTTGGTCTATGGTGATAAGTGGGATGGGCTGAGAGTGGCTGAGGGTTGGTCTATGGTGATAAGTGGGATGGACTGAGAGTGGCTGAGGGTTGGTCTATGGTGATAGGTGGGATGGACTGAGAGTGGCTGAGGGTTGGTCTATGGTGAGGGGTGGGATGGGCTGAGAGTGGCTGAGGGTTGGTCTATGGTGATAAGTGGGATGGGCTGAGAGTGGCTGAGGGTTGGTCTATGGTGAGGGGTGGGATGAGCTGAGAGTGGCTGAGGGTTGGTCTATGGTGAGGGGTGGGATGGGCTGAGAGTGGCTGAGGGTTGGTCTATGGTGATAAGTGGGATGGGCTGAGAGTGGCTGAGGGTTGGTCTATGGTGATAGGTGGGATGGGCTGAGAGTGCCTGAGGGTTGGTCTATGGTGAGGGGTGGGATGGGCTGAGAGTGGCTGAGGGTTGGTCTATGGTGAGGGGTGGGATGGGCTGAGAGTGGCTGAGGGTTGGTCTATGGTGATAGGTGGGATGGACTGAGAGTGGCTGAGGGTTGGTCTATGGTGAGGGGTGGGATGGGCTGAGGGTTGGTCTATGGTGAGGGGTGGGATGGGCTGAGAGTGGCTGAGGGTTGGTCTATGGTGAGGGGTGGGATGGGCTGAGGGTTGGTCTATGGTGAGGGGTGGGATGGGCTGAGAGTGGCTGAGGGTTGGTCTATGGTGATAAGTGGGATGGGCTGAGAGTGGCTGAGGGTTGGGCTATGGTGATAGGTGGGATGGGCTGAGAGTGGCTGAGGGTTGGTCTATGGTGAGGGGTGGGATGGGCTGAGAGTGGCTGAGGGTTGGTCTATGGTGAGGGGTGGGATGGGCTGAGAGTGGCTGAGGGTTGGTCTATGGTGATAAGTGGGATGGGCTGAGAGTGGCTGAGGGTTGGTCTATGGTGATAAGTGGGATGGGCTGAGAGTGGCTGAGGGTTGGTCTATGGTGATAAGTGGGATGGGCTGAGAGTGGCTGAGGGTTGGTCTATGGTGATAGGTGGGATGGGCTGAGGGTTGGTCTATGGTGATAGGTGGGATGGGCTGAGAGTGGCTGAGGGTTGGTCTATGGTGAGGGGTGGGATGGGCTGAGAGTGGCTGAGGGTTGGTCTATGGTGAGGGGTGGGATGGGCTGAGAGTGGCTGAGGGTTGGTCTATGGTGAGGGGTGGGATGGGCTGAGAGTGGCTGAGGGTTGGTCTATGGTGAGGGGTGGGATGGGCTGAGAGTGGCTGAGGGTTGGTCTATGGTGAGGGGTGGGATGGGCTGAGAGTGGCTGAGGGGTGGTCTATGGTGAGGGGTGGGATTGGCTGAGGGGTGGTCTATGGTGAGGGGTGGGATTGGCTGAGGGGTGGTCTATGGTGAGGGGTGGGATTGGCTGAGGGGTGGTCTATGGTGAGGGGTGGGATGGACTGAGGGTTGGTCTATGGTGAGGGGTGGGATGGACTGAGGGTTGGTCTATGGTGAGGGGTGGGATGGACTGAGGGTTGGTCTATGGTGAGGGGTGGGATGGACTGAGGGTTGGTCTATGGTGAGGGTTGGTCTATGGTGAGGGTTGGTCTATGGTGAGGGTTGGTCTATGGTGAGGGGTGGGAGTGGCTGAGGGTTGGTCTATGGTGAGGGGTGGGATTAAAGAGTTTGTTTGGTAATGTATTATTGTTATGTGACTGCTTTATATAAAAGTACCAAGCATGTAAAATGTGTATGTAAAATGTATTTGTAAAATGTATGTAGTTGAAGTCGGAAGTTTACAAACACCTTAGCCAAATACATTTAAACTCAGTTTTTCACAATTCCTGACATTTAATCCTAGTAAAAAATCCATGTCTTAGGTCAGTTAGTATCACCACATTATTTTAAGAATGTGAAATGTCAAAATAATAGTAGAGAGAATGATTTATTTCAGCTTTTATTTCTTTCAACACAGTGGGTCAGAAGTTTACATACACTCAATTCGTATTTGGTAGCATTGCCTTTGAATTGTTTAACTTGGGTCAAACGTTTCGGGTAGCTTTCCACAAGCTTCCCACAATAAGTTGGGTGAATTGTGTCCCATTCCTCCTGACAGAGCTGGTTTAACAGAGTCAGGTTTGTAGGCCTGCTTGCTTGCAAACACTTTTTCAATTCTGCCCACAAGTGTTCGAAGGGATTGAGGTCAGGGCTTTGTGATGGCCACTCCAATACCTTGACTTTGTTGTCCTTAAGCCATTTATCCACAACTTTGGAAGTATGCTTGGGGTCATTGTCCATTTGGAAGACCCATTTGCGACCAAGCTTTCATTTCTTGACTGATGTCTTGAGATGTTGCTTCAATATATCCACATAATTTTCCTACCTCATGATGCCATCTATTTTGTGAAATGCACCAGTCCCTCCTGCAGCAAAGCACCCCCACAACATGATGTTGCCACCCCCGTGCTTCATGGTTGGGATAGTGTTCTTCGGCTTGCAAGCCTCCCCCTTTTTCCTCCAAACATAAAGATGGTCATTATGGCCAAACAGTTCTATTTTCGTTTCATCAGACCAGAGGACATTTCTCCAAAATGTACGATCTTTGTCCCCATGTGCAGTTGCAAACTGTAGTCTGGCTTTTTTATGGCGGTTTTGGAGCAGTGGCTTCTTCCTTGCTGAGGGGCCTTTCAGGTTATGTTGATATAGGACTTGTTTTACTGTTTTACTGTGGGCCTTGTTATTCTGGGATTGATTTGCACTTTTCACACCAAATTACGTTCATCTCTAGGAGACAGAACACATCTCCTTCCTGAGCGGTATGAAGGCTGCGGGGTCCTATGGTGTTTATACTTGCGTACTATTGTTTGTACAGATGAACGTGGTACCTTCAGGCGTTTGGAAATTGCTCCCAAGGATGAACCAGACTTGTGGAGGTCTACAATTGATTTTCTGAGGTCTTGGCTGATTTCTTTTGATTTTCCCATGATGTCAAGCAAAGAGGCACTGAGTTTGAAGCTAGGACTTGAAATACATCCACAAGTACACCTCCAATTGACTCAAATTATGTAAGTTAGCCTATCAGAAGCTTCTAAAGCCATGACATCATTTTCTGGAATTTTCCAAGCTGTTTAAAAGGCACATTCGAACTTCTGTAAACTTCTGACCCACTGGAACTGTGATACAGTGAATTCTAAGTTAAATAATCTGTCTGTAAACAATGGTTGGAAAAATGACTGTTAATGACTCCAACCTAAGTGTATGTAAACTTCCGACTTCAACTGTATATGTAGCAGAAAAGCTATTAAAAAACAAAGATATTTGTCCTCTGAAGAGGGTGGATGGGTTAATAAATAAAATATTTCTTTTAAAAAAAGAAAAGAAAAGGAGTTAAATTGGCCTATCGAAACTGATTCTACAGATTCCCTAAACATCTTAATAGGGGGTTAAGTTTATGAATTGTATATTATGAATTGTTTATGAATTGTAAATTAGATTATGTAAGAGGGCAAGCCATTGAGGCATGGATATGAGAGAAATGTTTTACAAAAAGCCTGCTGACTGCAGTTGATGCAATTAACTGAACAAGGATCTCTGTTATTCCTTCTTGTCTGCAGAGTCTCTGGGTAATCCATGAGGAAAATGGAGGAAAACCTATAAAACCCCGTCTCCTCATATTGAGTTCTGGTTTGTCAATATACAGTACCAGTCCAAAGTTCACCTACTCATTCCAGGGGTTTTCTTTATTAATGACTATTTTCTATGTTGTAGAATAATAGTGAAGACATCGAACTATGAAATAACACATATAGAATCATGTAGTAACCAATTTTTTTAACTAATCTGTTTTCAATGTACTGTATATACTTTTATTAAAAACTAAGGAGTACTTCTTGCAAACCCGGTTCTATGAATTAAGTGTGATGACTTCCACGTTTAAGGTCGGGGAGAGCGAGGTATGTTGTCACACTTTTCATGCTGTCTAACATTTACTTGGCACAATACATCACAATGGTATAAATGTCATACCGAACAAAAGCAGGAAGTCTTGGGAACATATGTTGTGTTCATTACATCTCCATATCTTATGTCAGTAGGGAGTTGTAGACCGTTAAATAGAGAGTGTTTACTTCCGACAATTTGCCCTATCAGCAGGTAAATTGTCACACAACGTCAGGTAAATTGTCACATTGGATTATCAACAAATAAGAACAACTAATTAATTGTGAATATTGATTTTAATTTAAAATTCAAAACAAATTCAACTTCATTAAAGAAGTCAAAAAATAAAAACAATCATGCCTAGAGAATCTGGCAAATCATGCCTTTCAATAAAAACAATCATGCCTAGAGAATCTGGCAAATCATGCCTTTCAATAAAAACAATCATGCCTAGAGAATCTGGCAAATCATGCCTTTCAATAAAAACAATCATGCCTAGAGAATCTGGCAAATCATGCCTTTCAATAAAAACAATCATGCCTAGAGAATCTGGCAAATCATGCCTTTCAATAAAAACAATCATGCAAATCATGCCTTTCAATAAAAACAATCATGCCTAGAGAATCTGGCAAATCATGCCTTTCAATAAAAACAATCATGCCTAGAGAATCTGGCAAAATCATGCCTTTCAATAAAAACAATCATGCCTAGAGAATCTGGCAAATCATGCCTTTCAATAAAAACAATCATGCCTAGAGAATCTGGCAAATCATGCCTTTCAATAAAAACAATCATGCCTAGAGAATCTGGCAAATCATGCCTTTCAATAAAAACAATCATGCCTAGAGAATCTGGCAAATCATGCCTTTCAATAAAAACAATCATGCCTAGAGAATCTGGCAAAATCATGCCTTTCAATAAAAACAATCATGCCTAGAGAATCTGGCAAATCATGCCTTTCAATAAAAACAATCATGCCTAGAGAATCTGGCAAATCATGCCTTTCAATAAAAACAATCATGCCTAGAGAATCTGGCAAATCATGCCTTTCAATAAAAACAATCATGCCTAGAGAATCTGGCAAATCATGCCTTTCAATAAAAACAATCATGCCTAGAGAATCTGGCAAATCATGCCTTTCAATAAAAACAATCATGCTTAGAGAATCTGGCAAAGATGCCTTTCAATCTGGCAAATCATGCCTTCTGGCAAATCATGCCTTTCAAAAAAACAATCATGCTTAGAGAATCTGGCAAATCATGCCTTTCAATAAAAACAATCATGCCTAGAGAATCTGGCAAATCATGCCTTTCAATAAAAACAATCATGCTTAGAGAATCTGGCAAATCATGCCTTTCAATAAAAACAATCATGCCTAGAGAATCTGGCAAATCATGCCTTTCAATAAAAACAATCATGCCTAGAGAATCTGGCAAATCATGCCTTTCAATAAAAACAATCATGCCTAGAGAATCTGGCAAATCATGCCTTTCAATAAAAACAATCATGCCTAGAGAATCTGGCAAATCATGCCTTTCAATAAAAACAATCATGCCTAGAGAATCTGGCAAATCATGCCTTTCAATAAAAACAATCATGCCTAGAGAATCAATCATGCCTAGCAAATCATGCCTTTCAATAAAAACAATCATGCCTAGAGAATCTGGCAAATCATGCCTTTCAATAAAAACAATCATGCCTAGAGAATCTGGCAAATCATGCCTTTCAATAAAAACAATCATGCCTAGAGAATCTGGCAAATCATGCCTTTCAATAAAAACAATCATGCCTAGAGAATCTGGCAAATCATGCCTTTCAATAAAAACAATCATGCCTAGAGAATCTGGCAAATCATGCCTTTCAATAAAAACAATCATGCCTAGAGAATCTGGCAAATCATGCCTTTCAATAAAAACAATCATGCCTAGAGAATCTGGCAAATCATGCCTTTCAATAAAAACAATCATGCCTAGAGAATCTGGCAAATCATGCCTTTCAATAAAAACAATCATGCCTAGAGAATCTGGCAAATCATGCCTTTCAATAAAAACAATCATGCCTAGAGAATCTGCCTTTCAATAAAAACAAATCAGAGAATCTGGCAAATCATGCCTCAATAAAAACAATCATGCCTAGAGAATCTGGCAAATCATGCCTTTCAATAAAAACAATCATGCCTAGAGAATCTGGCAAATCATGCCTTTCAATAAAAACAATCATGCCTAGAGAATCTGGCAAATCATGCCTTTCAATAAAAACAATCATGCCTAGAGAATCTGGCAAATCATGCCTTTCAATAAAAACAATCATGCCTTAGAGAATCTGGCAAATCATGCCTTTCAATAAAAACAATCATGCCTAGAGAATCTGGCAAATCATGCCTTTCAATAAAAACAATCATGCCTAGAGAATCTGGCAAATCATGCCTTTCAATAAAAACAATCATGCCTAGAGAATCTGGCAAATCATGCCTTTCAATAAAAACAATCATGCCTAGAGAATCTGGCAAATCATGCCTTTCAATAAAAACAATCATGCCTAGAGAATCTGGCAAATCATGCCTTTCAATAAAAACAATCATGCCTAGAGAATCTGGCAAATCATGCCTTTCAATAAAAACAATCATGCCTAGAGAATCTGGCAAATCATGCCTTTCAATAAAAACAATCATGCCTAGAGAATCTGGCAAATCATGCCTTTCAATAAAAACAATCATGCCTAGAGAATCTGGCAAATCATGCCTTTCAATAAAAACAATCATGCCTAGAGAATCTGGCAAATCATGCCTTTCAATAAAAACAATCATGCCTAGAGAATCTGGCAAATCATGCCTTTCAATAAAAACAATCATGCCTAGAGAATCTGGCAAATCATGCCTTTCAATAAAAACAAAAATCATGCCTAGAGAATCTGGCAAATCATGCCTTTCAATAAAAACAATCATGCCTAGAGAATCTGGCAAATCATGCCTTTCAATAAAAACAATCATGCCTAGAGAATCTGGCAAATCATGCCTTTCAATAAAAACAATCATGCGGTCAGAGCACACATTAATTAACTTTACTTTGAACTTTGAAATGGAATGTTCTCTGGCGTGCACATAGATCCAAGGTAATTGTTGGAATCGGAATGTAATGTAATGCTGCAGATAACTTGCTTAAATGTTTAATGTCTTAACAAAACAGAGGTGGTGTTTAAACACACTCATGCACAGTTTTGTAACGGCCTATACGACACACATCCGTATCTGACGAATCAGACTCCTCTTCAGAGTCACAGTTCTGGCATACATAAATTGCCTGGCCTGAGTTGCAAGCATCATGGTCCCATTTGTTGCATCTCACACACTTCACCCAAGTCTCCTTTGGAAGGCTGATTATAGATGTCTCCACACAGGCGAGGCAGAAGCTCTCTTCTTCATCTGATGAACTCTTCTACGATCTTTCTTTTTTTTATCTGGCTTCTTGTTTTTGCTAGATGGTGGGTTATTCTCTGCCATTTCTAGGGCTTCACTGGTGTGTCAGTTAGAATTGCTGTTTTGTGCCGTTTTCCTCCTTCGCAAGCTGGTTTTCGGGGACCAGCTTTTGGAGATGTCCGGATGTCCTCTGCAGTTCGTAGTCCACTGTCAGCAATGGCATTGCTGGGTAAGGATGACCTGGTGCTAGCATAAGAACTGGGCAAGTCTGTGTCTGAGCTCGTGCTAGGCAGGGCTGGAATAGTGCTGGGGCCTGGCAGGGCTGGAATAGTGCTGGGGCCTGGCAGGGCTGGAATAGTGCTGGGGCCTGGCAGGGCTGGAATAGTGCTGGGGCCTGGCAGGGCTGGAATAGTGCTGGGGCCTGGCAGGGCTGGAATAGTGCTGGGGCCTGGCAGGTTGGTGCTGGGGCCTGGCAGGGCTGGAATAGTGCTGGGGCCTGGCAGGTTGGTGCTGGGGCCTGGCAGGGCTGGAATAGTGCTGGGGCCTGACAGGTTGGTGCTGGGGCCTGGCAGGGCTGGAATAGTGCTGGAGCCAGGCAGGTTGGTGCTGGTGCCTGGCAGGGCTGGAATTGTGCTGGGGCCTGGCAGTGCAGGGTTGGTGCTGGGGCCTGGTAGGGATGGAATAGTGTTGTGGCCTGGCAGGTTGGTGCTGGGACCTGGCAGGGATGGAATAGTGCTGTGGCCTGGCAGGTTGGTGCTGGGGCCTGGCATGGCTGGAATAGTGCTGTGGCCTGGCAGGTTAGTGCTGGGACCTGGCAGGGATGGAATAGTGCTGTGGCCTGGCAGGATGGTGCTGGGGCCTGGCAGTGCTGGAATAGTGCTGTGGCCTGGCAGGTTGGTGCTGGGCCTGGCAGGGCTGGAATAGTGCTGAGGCCTGGCAGGTTGGTGCTGGGACCTGGCAGGGCTGGAATAGTGCTGTAGCCTGGCAGGTTGGTGCTGGGACCTGGCAGGTATGGAATAGTGCTGTGGCCTGGCAGGTTGGTGCTGGGGCCTGGCAGGGCTGGAATAGTGCTGTGGCCTGGCAGGTTGGTTCTGGGGCATGGCATGGCTGGAATAGTGCTGTGGCCTGGCAGGTTGGTGCTGGAACCTGGCAGGGCTGGAATAGTGCTGTGGCCTTGCAGGTTGGTGCTGGGGCCTGGCAGGGCTGGAATAGTGCTGTGCCCTGGCAGGACAGTGCTGGGGCCTGGCAGGGCTGGAATAGTGCTGTGCCCTGGCAGGACGGTGCTGGGGCCTGGCAGTGCAGGGTTGGTGCTGGGGCCTGGTAGGGATGGAATAGTGCTGTGGCCTGGCAGGACGGTGCTGGGGCCTGGTAGGGATGGGTTCTGAATGGGGTGATCTGTAACGTAGGATGGCGCAAACTCAGTTTCCAGAAATACATCCCTGTTGTAAGGTTGTATCCCAGCCACCCTAAAGCCAGCCTGAATGTTCAAGGGGGTTGTAGGCAGAGGATAATCGATTGCCACAATCACAGGAATGTCATAATTGACATTGTCTTCCCAGGATTGTTCCTCATCCAGGCATCACACGCTGTGTTGATGTGCCTCTTTAGCGGCCCGTAGACAGACCTGTCTAAGGGTTGAAGCCGATGAGAGCAAAGGGGTGGGAATGACAGCATAATTATGCCATTTCTTTGGCATAATTGAGTCCATCAATGGATAGATGAGACTTGTGGTTTTGTCCAAAAGGAGTAAACAGAGCTTCTCCTTTGAGCACTTCGTATGCTCGACAAAATGTTTAAAGAAGTCAACAAAGTGCACATCTTTCATCCACCCAGAGGGATTTTCCCCTCCTTTGCTGCCAGGTGGGCTGTTGAGCTAGAAATGATCTCAGAAGTTGACACAGGGAATATAAAATATGGAGGTATACTATTCCCTGTGGCTGGAACAGCACAGGCCAGTGTGACGAGGGTTCCCCTTTCAGCGGAGGTCAGTGACCCTACTTTCACGTCTGTCCATCACTTTGTCAGGTTTATGTAATAATAATAATAATATATGCCATTTAGCAGACGCTTTTATCCAAAGCGACTTACAGTCATGTGTGCATAGATTCTACATATGGGTGGTCCCGGGGATCGAACCCACTACCCTGGCGTTACAAGCGCCATGCTCTACCAACTGAGCTACAGAAGGACCACAGTGGTCACCCCAGTTTTATCGACATTCCATATGTCTCCTGGTCCAAACTGATATTTCTGAAGCACTTCTGCTACATTGTCGAAGAAAGCATGAACATTTTCTCTGTTGAAGCTACTTGCCCTGACAAGGCTAGTTGCCTCTGGCTTGCTCAGCGACCACTTTAAGAAGCCTGCCTGCTACTTGCCTTTTCTTTTTCTGCTCACATTGGTGCGAACTTCAGCTGGTGTACCACAGCAAACTGGTAGGCAAGTCTTCTGACCTCACTTGGCGACAGACCAAAATAAATGTCAGCTGACCTAGTAATATACTGAACAAGCTGCATCTCCAAATCAGGTTGAAAAACCTGCCGTGGTTTTGTATAGCCAACCACTGTTGTTGGAATGGCTGTCTGACTTTCAATTTCTCCTCTGGTAACCTTTTGACAATACCGAGTCAGAGTACGGTAATTTATGTCAAAATCCTTCGCTGTACTCCTGATTGATTTGTTCTGCAACTTCACCTACCTCACTGCCTTTAACATTATGGCAGGTGGTGTGCTGCCATTCTCTGTCTTTCTTTTATCTTTCTCTCCATCCCCTGTTTCTTTCTTTCTTTCCTTCCTTTCTTCTTTCCTTCAAAAACACATTTCCTCATTGCAATGACATATTCATTACAGGCTTATTACTCCCACCTCAATGTCTACTATCCTTGTTGCCACAATGCACTTCATAACACCACACTACATTCATGACACTGTATGAAGTAGTATGTGTGTGTGTGTGTGTGGATATACTGTCTCATACAGTAGGCATGTAGTGTGTTAGTAGACACACACACACGCCAGAGCCTGTCTTGTCTAGTCCAGGGATATGTCTGCTGCTCTAAACTATACATATATATTATAATCCATTTAGTAACACGAAATACTATTGTCAGAGCTGATTACACAATATCACAATGTTTTTTGAGCATGTTCTATGTACCTATGTATACTGGGGCAAGTTGTCACATGTGAAGACTTGCCCCAAGGTCATTGAGACAACTTGCACCAAACTCACATGTGTGCTAATGTTGGCTAAATCTCAAGGTTAGCTCAACATAGGACTGCAACTAAAGTATCAAAAGACACGTTATTGTCTCCTCTGCTCAGTGCAAAATTATCATTTTTAACATTCATACCTAATAAAGTTTTATTGCATAAAATGTAAAGTGCCATTTTTTTACTTTTGAAGGGGACAAATAAGAAACTTGTGCTCACCTCAGATCAGAGTGACCTTGACCACGTGAACAGGAAGTTGACCATAGTTACTTTGTGTGACTACATGTTCTATCTGCTTTTGGAGAAAGCGCCTCTAGTGTTGGAGGTATGAACAGTTTGACAACTTACCCGTGTGACAACTTACCTCACTCTCCCCTACTACTTTGAATGCCACACCTCAGATTTCAGAAAAAAACATGTAACCCATCCAAGACGGATATTATTTGTTTGTCTCCATTTGCGTCACCCATTGTGAGTATAATAACGTTACTGACATTACTGGAAGACCATTTGCATGTTTATCTGCCAACCTGTCAGACCAATTGGGGCAGATGGGAGGGAAAGGTACAGATGTGGGATCTTCATTTGAGACACTTTGCTAAAGCAGGAAAATAATCCTGCAACAATGGGAAATGTGAAATATTATGTGGATTATAATTACATTTTTCATTAGGGCAAATCAAGTCTGAAATTCCAAGTGGAAATGACAAACTTTAGAAGCGTTTTTCAAATTAAAATACGCTACAAGTTTGCATTTCCTGATGTGCTGAGTGATCAAATTAAGATCATACATATGTACAAACACCGGTGTATACAAAACCCAACATTAACAATACCTCCTGGGTTGGCTACAGACCACAACTTTCCATACACTTAATGAGAACATGAAACAACTCTTACAAAAACATTGCGAGGCGGAAGAATGAATAATCCATCAAGTCTTCAGTATGTCCTGTCCTTTGCCAAAAAAACATCCCTTGAAATAGCCTTGAACACCAAACAATGTTTTCTTTTGTTATCGTCTATGGGATATATAAACAATTGGAAATAGCACCCCAGCAATCCCAACTTTATCAGTCTAAAACAGCATTGTTACCTCAATGGGAAAATTCCATAACATGCTTGAATGGCATGTAGGGACATGCAGAACCAGATGCATTGCGTATGTGAATACTACACGACTGTTTGTGCCAGGTTAAGGTTAGGATCAGTTCCACTTATATCTGTCTCAAAGGAAACTCCAAAATGACCCATAATGAATTTAAACAGCATTATTTTATTCAATTATCACAAATTATATCTGGCACACCATCTAGCCTTTTACATTGAGAACAATTATAGTAGAACAGCAGAAAGACAAATAATGTTTGCCAGCAAAGATCCCGTTAGAAAGAATGCCAATGTGGAACTCCCGAGTGGCGCAGCGGTCTAAGGTGCTTGATGCGTCACTACACCCGGGTTTGTTCCCAGTCTGTCACAACCGACCGTGACCAGGAGTCCCATAGAGCGGTGCACAATTGGCCCAGTCTCGTCTGGGTTAGGGGAGGGTCTGGTGGGGGGGGCTTTACTTGGCTCATTGCGCTCTAGCGACTCCTTGTGGCGGGCCGGGTGCCTGCAGGCTGACTTCAGTTGTCAGTTGAATGGCTGGCTTCCAGGTTAAGCTGGCAGGTGTTAAGGAGCGCGGTTTGGCGGGTCATGATTCCGAGGACACATGACTCAACCTTCGACTCTACTGAGCCCGTTAGGGAGTTGCAGCCATGAGACAAGATTGTAATTAAGAGCATCTGCTAAATGACTTAAATGTAATGTAAATGTAATTGAAAATCACGAAATTGGGGAGAAAAGGGGGGTAAATAACTAACAAAGAATGTCAATGGGAGCAAACTATTTTCTGGGGGAAAGATCAGCTATGAAATTAGCAGATAGAATGGGGGAAAGATCAGCTATGAAATTAGCAGATAGAATGGGGGAAAGATCAGCTATGAAATTAGCAGATAGAATGGGGGAAAGATCAGCTATGAAATTAGCAGATAGAATGGGGGAAAGATCAGCTATGAAATTAGCAGATAGAATGGGGGAAAGATCAGCTATGAAATTAGCAGATAGAATGGGGGGAAAGATCAGCTATGAAATTAGCAGATAGAATGGGGGAAAGATCAGCTATGAAATTAGCAGATAGAATAGGGGGAAAGATCAGCTATGAAATTAGCAGATAGAATGGGGGAAAGATCAGCTATGAAATTAGCAGATAGAATGGGGGAAAGATCAGCTATGAAATTAGCAGATAGAATGGGGGAAAGATCAGCTATGAAATTAGCAGATAGAATAGGGGGAAAGATCAGCTATGAAATTAGCAGATAGAATGGGGGAAAGATCAGCTATGAAATTAGCGGATAGAATAGGGGAAAGATCAGCTATGAAATTAGCGGATAGAATAGGGGGAAAGATCAGCTATGAAATTAGCAGATAGAATGGGGGGAAAGATCAGCTATGAAATTAGCAGATAGAATGGGGGGAAAGATCAGCTATGAAATTAGCAGATAGAATAGGGGGAAAGATCAGCTATGAAATTAGCGGATATAACGGGGAGATAGATTTCAAGTATATTTGATCTATCAAATAACATTACCTGCATAATAAAAAAAAATTAAAAAAATAATAATAATAATTTCTAACCAATATTTTCTATGTATATTTGTTTATTTGTATTTATTTGTTATTATGCCTTTACCTTCCTCTCCCCTGGTTGGAGGACTACATTCAAATGTAATATACTGTATATATACAGTACCAGTCAAAAGTTTGGACACACCTACTCATTCCAGGGTTTTTCTTCATTTTTACTATTTTCTACATTGCAGAATAATAGTGAAGACATCAAAACTATGAAATAACACATATGGAATCATCTGCTAACCAAAAAAGTACACTTATCAGAATATATATTATATTTGAGATTATTCAAAGTAGCCACCCTTTGCCTTGATGACAGTTTTGCACACTCTTGGTATTCTCTCAACCAGTTTCATGAGGTAGCCACCTTAAAAGTTCATTTGTGAAATGTATTTCCTTCTTAATAGGTTTGAGTCAGTCAGTTGTGTTGTGACAAGGTAGGGGTGGTGTACAGAAGATAGCCCTATTTGGTAAAAGACCAAGTCCATATTATAGCAAGAACAACTCAAATAAGCAAAAATAAATTACAGTCCATCATTACTTTAAGAGATGAAGGTCAGTCATTGTGGAAAATTTCAAGAACTTTGCAACTTTCTTCAAGTGCAGTCGCAAAAACTATCAAGCGCTATGATGAAACTGGCTCTCATGAGGACCGCCACAGGGAAGGAAGACCCAGAGTTACCTCTGCTGCAGAGGATAAGTTCATTAAAGTTACCAGTATCAGAAATGTTTGCCCAAATAAATGCTTCACAGAGTCAAAGTAACAGACATCTCAACATCAACTGTTCAGAGGAGACTGTGTCAATCAGGCCTTCGTGGTCAAATTGCTGCAAAGAAACCACTACTAAAGGACACAAATAATAAGAAGAGGCTTGCTTGGGCTAAGAAACATGAGCAACGGACATTAGACCAGTGGAAATCTGTCCTTTGGTCTGATGAGTCCAAATATGAGATTTTTGGTTTTTGGTTGATGCGTCACTTTTTGTTTTGTATATCAGTTCATCAACCTGATGCCATGGTATTGGGACAATATAATTAGGATTTAGAATCATTTGAGTAATTTAATAGGATCTCTATGATTGGGACAACAAAAATCTGTTCCCAACTACCTTGGATTTTTGCATAAAATTCAAGATAGGAAACAAACCATTAATTGAAAAGCTTAAAGTGGTTTGACTGGGTGACAATTGATAAATGATAGAATTCAGTAAGTGAGACCTCTTTCCTGTCTAAATGAAAAAGGAAATCCTTTGTTTAATATCGATGTTATTCCAGTCAGAACCAATGGACCTCCAGTTCACCATGAGAGAAGCCAAGAGGAGAATATAAATCAAATCAAATCAAATCAAATTTATTTATATAGCCCTTCGTACATCAGCTGATATCTCAAAGTGCTGTACAGAAACCCAGCCTAAAACCCCAAACAGCAAACAATGCAGGTGTAAAAGCACGGTGGCTAGGAAAAACTCCCTAGAAAGGCCAAAACCTAGGAAGAAACCTAGAGAGGAACCGGGCTATGTGGGGTGGCCAGTCCTCTTCTGGCTGTGCCGGGTAGAGATTATAACAGAACATGACCAAGATGTTCAAATGTTCATAAATGACCAGCATGGTCAAATAATAATAAGGCAGAACAGTTGAAACTGGAGCAGCAGCACAGTCAGATGGACTGGGGACAGCAAGGAGCCATCATGTCAGGTAGTCCTGGGGCACGGTCCTAGGGCTCAGGTCCTCCGAGAGAGAGAAAGAAAGAGAGAATTAGAGAGAGCATATGTGGGGTGGCCAGTCCTCTTCTGGCTGTGCCAGGTGGAGATTATAACAGAACGTGGCCAAGATGTTCAAATGTTCATAAATGACCAGCATGGTTGAATAATAGTAAGGCAGAACAGTTGAAACTGGAGCAGGAGCATGGCCAGGTGGACTGGGGACAGCAAGGAGTCCTCATGTCAGGTAGTCCTGGGACATGGTCCTAGGGCCCAGGCCAGTTGAAACTGGAGCAGCAGCATGGCCAGGTGGACTGGGGACAGCAAGGAGTCATCATGTCAGGTAGTCCTGGGGCATGGTTCTAGGGCTCAGGTCCTCCGAGAGAGAGAAAGAAAGAGAGAAGGAGAGAATTAGAGAACGCACACTTAGATTTACACAGGACACCGAATAGGACAGGAGAAGTACTCCAGATAAACAAACTGACCCTAGCCCCCCGACACATAAACTACTGCAGCATAAATACTGGAGGCTGAGACAGGAGGGGTCAGGAGTCACTGTGGCCCCATCCGAGGACACCCCCCGGACAGGGCCAAACAGGAAGGATATAGGTCTGTGTTCTGGTCTGGTCTGTGTTCTGGTCTGATTCCATTTTGGCACACTCCGCCACACTGGACAGCCGTCTCTTTTGATGGAAAATGTCTGAGGTAGAGACATCAAAACTGCTGACATTACTGGAAAACCACTGCAATTTCATACCATCACAATCCTGATTTTATATATATTTTTTAAAACTAAAACTCTTCAACAGTACTGCAACTTTAATGTCCATGTGATAGAGTTCACACGGCGTATGCATGATTGTGCAAATTGCACTGCAGGTTAGCTCAAAGCAGGCCTGAATGCCCTATTAAGTGGATATGTCACAATCAACTAAATGTAAAGATTTTGGAGGCATGAAGCAGTGTTTTTGGTAGTTAGCAAAACTATGAGTGTAGGAGTGGTATCTAACTAAGCTAACTGTAAAAAAAATAACTATAGCTAGCTAACTTGGCTAAGTGTGGGTTGGAAATATCCCCTGTTGAGCTCTGCCCAGAGGTGTGCTGTTGGATGCATTCTGTAAATGTTTTGCCTTATGAAGCTAATGTTAGCTAGTAACTAGTAGACAGATGCTGCTGAAACTAACCAAATAACTCAAATATGGACTTTACAACTGGATCAATCAACAACAGCCAACAAAAGTAGACAACTGTGATATGTACTTTAGGTTAAAGTCCCCTTTAAACCTCATCTTAATTTGATATATGAAGAATTGCCTGCTTATCCCTCTATCGTGTTGTAGGTTCAGTGTGATGGGAACTATTCGCAATAACCTTTTTAGGTCATCTCTGCCACCAGTCATTTGCTATTGAGCGTCCTCAGGTATCTGAGGCCAATTAGGTTTTTAAAAATGCAGATTTGAGCCACAATGATGTGTGAGAATGCTGGGTTTGCTCTGGGTTTGTTCTGGTCTGGGTGTCTTTAGTGACAATTTGAGATCCAGAAAGGCAAGGGGGCCACATCTCCCCACTCCACCCAAACTGCAAGAATGGAATGGCCGCTTATAATTGCTACCTCCTTCCTACCCGGGGTTGCAGAACTCTGACCCCTTTTGTCTCTGGCTACTAACGTTGCTAATTACACTTCCTATTTGCCTGGCCCCTTTCAGTCCCATGGCCGCCTGACTAGTAAACACATTAGAGGGCAAAACCTCTCTCTTGCTGATAGTTGAGGGTGAGGTTAAGAGTGGAAGCAGCAGCAGGTGGAAGGAAACAATGGGCCTCGATGGTGTCCCTGGATCTGTCAAACACAACCTGAGCTCAATTGGCTTCTCGTGTCAGGTCAATCACTTGTCATTGCATTACTATCAATCACATCTGTAAATGTGTGTCACACCCTGATCTGTTTCACCTGTCTTTGTGCTTGTCTCCACCCCCCCCCCCTCCAGGTGTCGCCCATCTTCCCCATTATCCCCTGTGTATTTATACCTGTGTTCTGTTTGTCTGTTGCCAGTTCGTCTTGAGACCAAAAACCAGGGTTTCGGTCTTAGCGCCTGCATTTCAGTCTCTCTTCTTCTTGCCCTCCTGGTTTTGACCCTTGCCTGTCCTGACTCTGAGCCTGCCTGCCTGCCGACCTGTACCTTTGCCCCAATTCTAGTTTACTGACTCCTGCCTTGACCTGTCTATTGCCTACCCCTGTTGACTTATTAGCCAGCAGCATACCACCCTACATACCACAGCTTAATATATGCCATTTAGCAGACGCTTTTATCCAAAGCGACTTACAGTCATGTGTGCATACATTCTACGTATGGGTGGTCCCGGGGATCGAACCCACTACCCTGGCGTTACAAGCGCCATGCTCTACCAACTGAGCTACAGAAGGACCGCTTGCTTGCTTCTGAAGCTAAGCAGGGTTGGTCCTGGTCATTCCCTGGATGGGAGACCAGATGCTGCTGGAAGTGGTGTTGGAGGGCCAGTAGAAGGCACTCTTTCCTCTGGTCTAAAAAATATCCCTATGCCCCA